>NC_069504.1:651267947-651492947 GCF_027579735.1 Bombina bombina
ATGGCAGTGGTTTTCTAGTGTTGAACACTCATGTAAGGAGTGGGGAGGTAGATGAGCTTTATGTACTGTTAACAAAACTGTATTGCTCTCTTGTGCTCTTTTGTCTTTGAAATACACTGAGCATCATATAACTTTGGTGCTACTTTACTCTGTGTGCCACCCTCACTGACTGAATAAGACTAGGGGAGCTCGGAGGCTGTTCAGTGTTATGCAAGTGAACAGAGTAACTGGAGCTAGAAAACAAAGGCATAGCATTGGAGGAGAATGCCAGGTTTACATAGCATTTCTTTTCAAATGCTCTTATGAGTTAAAGGAACTAAAACCCTTTTTTTCATGAATCAGAGCAAAGATTGTTAAACTACTTTCCAATTTCTCCTATTATCAATTTGCCTTATTCTCCTAGTGTCCTCGAAGGAGCAGAAATGCAGTACTGGTAGCTAAACATATCAATAAGCCAATGAGAAGAGGCATTTCTGTGCAGCGACCAATCAGCAGCTAGGTCCCAGGTCCTAAGATAACTAAAAAAAATTGACTTAAAGTGAATTTGAAAGTTGTTTAAATCTAAATCATGAAAGCAAAAAAATGATGTTTCATGTCCCTTAAATATAATTAATTTAGCTACAATCCCAGATTAGTCACTTATGCTGCCCTTTATTTCAATAGAGATCATATTTTTTACTTGATGAGCAAGGTTTTGTTTAAAATATTTAATTAATCGGAATAGATTTGGTTGGAAAAGAGGTGGCATTGACAAGAATATGTTGGATATCATTTTTAAAAGCTATAATTTTCACTGTAATTTTGACTAGGTTCCTCACTGACCCCCATATACTGAATGTAAGGTAGGTTATTTCTGTGGTATCAATGAAATCTCAGTAAACATTTAGGGCTAGATTACAAGTGAGGCGCAAACATTTTTGCGCAAGCGATATCGTGTTTCTGCAAGCATTTTTCATTACACTGATATTACATGTTGAGTGAAATTTGCGCTTCAATTCTTTCTGCGATCTTGGAGCTGTGGTTAACTGTTTTCTGAAACTAAAAAATGTCACAAAACACATAAAAAATACATTACAAAGTACAGTTATTCCCAAAAAATATTGCACAAAAAAGTTATAAGGGCTCAAAGATAGGAGATCTTGGGTGTTAGAAAAAAAAACTGCAAAAGGGCTTCAACATTGAGATACATACATAGGGGCCTATTTATTATGTTTTTTACCACAATTGATATACAGTGGCACCACTGCGGCAGCCTTTTCTATAATTATAGTGAGTCTGGAATCAAATTAATGTTTCTATGCTTATAGTGACTGAAAAGTTGGTGCTGTGCAGTTAAGTAATATATTATACCAAAAGAGAGGGAAAGACCTCTCTGCAAGACTGCACTTATAGCACTCTTTGCCTGGACTAGTGATGGAGAAATTGGGAATTTTAAAATATAACTTTTATTGGATATATTAAAATAAAACAAAACACTCAATTAAAAACACCCTGTAAGTAGAAGGCCTATTCCTTGATCTACTATCAGCCTTTGATATGTTGTAGGTACTTAGAAGGAAATTGCTTAGGCAGGGAGTTACAAAATGTGACCACTTGTGCAATAATAATTTAAATACTCCGTCTTGATATTTATGTGTCAAATGCACTTATATCTGAGTATCTTGAAATATTATTAGATTGTGCTGGGTATTGGAATTGAATTCACTGCTAGTAATGTTCAATGAACTCCACAGTGTATATCAGGAGTAATGTGAAAATTTTTTCACTTTATTACTGTCTGTTATTCCTGTTTCTTCTTTTATTAAAGTATAGAGAGTTAAGATATTCAGAATAATCAGGTCTCACGTGACAGTTTATGATCTTGTGTTATTAGTTATATTGATGAAAATTGAGTATTTTCTTTATTCAACTTTTTCACAGTTGCTAGGTTTATTTATTGCATTAAATTATTTACAACCTCTGTGTGATTCAATTGACTCATTTGTATCAGATCATTCACAAGATCTATTTTTGTTTTCTCGCTGGATATACATCTAAATATTAGTAATTCTGTGTTTGGTGTACATATCGTTTTCCCATTGTAGCGATACCACTTTCTCATATGGGATTCTTATAGGATTGTATTATTGTATAATAGGAAGTATATGTAAGTCTTCTAATAAGATCAATCCTAATAGTTGTAATGTATCTTTTTCAGTAACAGTGTATAGTATAGTTCTTACACCTAGTGACTCAGTCAATCTCAGTGTATTTTAATCTTGATGGATGTTGTGACACAAAGATGTATTAGCTGTTACATTAGAATATTTATACTTGAAAGCTGGGGGAATTCACTTAACTTGTGAATGCTTAGCTACAGTGTTATGCAGCTATGTGTGTAGCTATTGTGGTAGAAAGTTCTGTTTGCCTGCTTAACTGTAATATTGAGTGTATCCTTCCTTATAATAATTCCGTTTCTTGTGTGACTCAGTATCACATTAATAGTGCAACATGGTGCTTGGTGTACACTACTATAGGATCAGATACAAACTTGTAAAAATATTATCTGTAACGTTAAAGTTGTCAACTACTGCAGCAAACATAAATAGTTCCCCCAGTAAGATAAATTCTATAACACTTAGTACTGTTATATTTACAATTCCCCCAAAGTGGTATCAAATGGGTTGCCTGCTACTAAGTAGCTTAATGCTAGTGACTCTCTGTCAGTTCCAATAGCATGTGGTCATAGTTATAACTAAGTTATACGATATCGAGTAATAACTGTTAGTTATATAAATAGAAGGCTCAATGCGTTTGTATCAATTATTCCCGCCTAAACAGGCCAACTACTACAGGTAATTTTTAAAAATTATTATATAGAGCTCCCATCTGCTCTATAACCCCCTGACCGGTTTCGCCCGTATCGGGCTTTTTCAAAGGCGGCGCGCCGCCGGAAGTTTTGAAATATACGTGGGTTGAGGACCCGGTCCCAATATCAGCTCCTTTTGTGATTGGACAATCTGGCTGTCACTCTTAGCGGTTAGCCAGTTAGCGCTTCCCTATGTTATAGGTAGTGATAATAGTTTAGCCATCGCCGGTCTCCATTGAATATTATCTGTTCTACATTAGAGGTATCAAGGAAGACATTTGTTGGTTATAATAATCACAAGTTTGATCATATATTTTAAGTTCATTGTTAGTATAGTAATATATTACTTCATTTTAGGCTTAATGTGAAATATTGAGTCTTTTATCGTTATAAGTAAGCCTAGGTTAATGCCTTTAGATAGATTGGATATAAGGAGAAATAGAACGTAGTTTATGAACATTATAATATAGTTTGATGTCATATAATCTTGTTCTTTCTTGTGTATTGATGGAATATATACATATTACTGCACCTGTTATGAATTTATTCTCTTTGTATATTAAGGATTATGAAGTTGATTTAGTACCTATGTTGTTATTATACTAAATGATGAGTGTACTACTTAATAATAGACTGGTCTCTTATGTTTATTATTATTGTCAAGTTATCTCTACTATTAATTTTAGTTACTGAACCAACTTTGTGTTGGGTATTATAAGTAGTTGTATATTTTTTGAATTAATTTATAACTAAAATTATTTTACTATTAGTGCTATGGATTAAAATTAAATTTAAAATTAAAAATTAATCAAGTGCTCCATTGTGTGATATATTGGATATCATATTGGACGTGATAAAATATATAAGTGAAAGTGCTAAAATTGTGTTCTGTGTTTTCAGTGTGTGCAAAACTTATATATGTTGAGGGTCTAAGTGCTCACAAAAAAGGGGGTTGATTGAATATAGTGAGGGAAAATCAATGAATAAAAATAAATATAAAGTTGGAAGAATTTTTTATTAAAAGAATAGTATGGGTAGTGTTTTCTTGTGTGGTTAGTTGTGGTAGTGTCTCACTGTTACAGGGGGGTAGTGTCAAGGGGGTTGATGAGTGTGACTTATACGTTGTGCCACCTGTTTGGTTGGTTTATCTCTAATCAAGTGATAGGGATTGAGTTCAAGTTCAAATTATACATATTGGTATTGTTTTGCAGAGTTAGCAGAAATTTGGAATTGGTATTCTGTTTCTAACTCACATCTATTATACTTGTGTTAGAGTATGTTAGAATAGAGTTATTATTTCTCAAGTTTGGTTCTTTCCAGGTATTGTATATATGTTCTTATTTAATTTGTTTCATCATTTCTAACTTTTAAGATGTACATAAAAGTTATTATTTTCGTTCATACCATGGGGTTGAACACTATTAAGAAGGTAGATCCATCTGCTCTCTCTTTTTAATAGTTTAGTTTCAAGGTTTCCTCCTCTGATACCCAATCTGATTCTTTCTATGCCTTTGCATAGTAATTCTTCAGCATTGGCTTTATGGTATTGCAGGAAATGGTGTGCGACACTTGTAAGAGTTTTATCATCTTTTTTGTCTTGCTCAGCATTTCTGATGTTGCGTAAATGTTCCATGATTCTCACTCTTAATTTTCGTGTCGTCATACCTACGTAAAATTTTTCACATTTACATATGAGTAAGTATATCACTCCCTCTGTTTGGCAACTGATGTAATCTCTGATGGCGTGTTTGTTTTTGAATCGATCTATTACATGATCCGATTTTATTACATATTTACATGTACTGCAGTTGCCACATTTATGTGATCCTGGTGCCAATGCTGTTCTAGTTTTGTGTCTTTGCAGATGGCTGCTTGTTATCATATCCTTAATGTTACGTGTGCGTTTATATGAAATGGAGGGTCTGGTTCCTATAATATCTTTTAATGTAGGATCGGATTTCAAAATGTACCAATGTTTGTTCAGAATTTCATTAACCGCTTTACTTTGAGAGTTGTATGTTGTTATAAGTCTTGGAATGTCGTTTCCAAGTCTGTGTTTTTTCTTCAAAAGTTCTTGTCTGTTGGTTTCTTCTGCTCTGTATTTAGCTTTTTTGATTGTTCTCTTGCTGTACCCTCTCTCCAATAACCTGCTTTCCAATTCTTGAGCACGTATTTTAAATGTTTCTAAATCAGAACAATTTCTCCTGATTCTCAGGAATTCCCCTGTGGGGAGACTTTTCACAGTATTACTTGCATGTGCGCTGCTCTTGTGAAGTAAACTGTTAGTTGCCGTTGTTTTCCTGAAAAGATCGGTTTTTATGTTTCCTTCCACATCCTTGATTATCGTTAGGTCGAGAAAGTTAATACTTTCTTGACTCGCTTCATGAGTTAGTTTGAGGATTAACATCAAACTAACTCATGAAGCGAGTCAAGAAAGTATTAACTTTCTCGACCTAACGATAATCAAGGATGTGGAAGGAAACATAAAAACCGATCTTTTCAGGAAAACAACGGCAACTAACAGTTTACTTCACAAGAGCAGCGCACATGCAAGTAATACTGTGAAAAGTCTCCCCACAGGGGAATTCCTGAGAATCAGGAGAAATTGTTCTGATTTAGAAACATTTAAAATACGTGCTCAAGAATTGGAAAGCAGGTTATTGGAGAGAGGGTACAGCAAGAGAACAATCAAAAAAGCTAAATACAGAGCAGAAGAAACCAACAGACAAGAACTTTTGAAGAAAAAACACAGACTTGGAAACGACATTCCAAGACTTATAACAACATACAACTCTCAAAGTAAAGCGGTTAATGAAATTCTGAACAAACATTGGTACATTTTGAAATCCGATCCTACATTAAAAGATATTATAGGAACCAGACCCTCCATTTCATATAAACGCACACGTAACATTAAGGATATGATAACAAGCAGCCATCTGCAAAGACACAAAACTAGAACAGCATTGGCACCAGGATCACATAAATGTGGCAACTGCAGTACATGTAAATATGTAATAAAATCGGATCATGTAATAGATCGATTCAAAAACAAACACGCCATCAGAGATTACATCAGTTGCCAAACAGAGGGAGTGATATACTTACTCATATGTAAATGTGAAAAATTTTACGTAGGTATGACGACACGAAAATTAAGAGTGAGAATCATGGAACATTTACGCAACATCAGAAATGCTGAGCAAGACAAAAAAGATGATAAAACTCTTACAAGTGTCGCACACCATTTCCTGCAATACCATAAAGCCAATGCTGAAGAATTACTATGCAAAGGCATAGAAAGAATCAGATTGGGTATCAGAGGAGGAAACCTTGAAACTAAACTATTAAAAAGAGAGAGCAGATGGATCTACCTTCTTAATAGTGTTCAACCCCATGGTATGAACGAAAATAATAACTTTTATGTACATCTTAAAAGTTAGAAATGATGAAACAAATTAAATAAGAACATATATACAATACCTGGAAAGAACCAAACTTGAGAAATAATAACTCTATTCTAACATACTCTAACACAAGTATAATAGATGTGAGTTAGAAACAGAATACCAATTCCAAATTTCTGCTAACTCTGCAAAACAATACCAATATGTATAATTTGAACTTGAACTCAATCCCTATCACTTGATTAGAGATAAACCAACCAAACAGGTGGCACAACGTATAAGTCACACTCATCAACCCCCTTGACACTACCCCCCTGTAACAGTGAGACACTACCACAACTAACCACACAAGAAAACACTACCCATACTATTCTTTTAATAAAAAATTCTTCCAACTTTATATTTATTTTTATTCATTGATTTTCCCTCACTATATTCAATCAACCCCCTTTTTTGTGAGCACTTAGACCCTCAACATATATAAGTTTTGCACACACTGAAAACACAGAACACAATTTTAGCACTTTCACTTATATATTTTATCACGTCCAATATGATATCCAATATATCACACAATGGAGCACTTGATTAATTTTTAATTTTAAATTTAATTTTAATCCATAGCACTAATAGTAAAATAATTTTAGTTATAAATTAATTCAAAAAATATACAACTACTTATAATACCCAACACAAAGTTGGTTCAGTAACTAAAATTAATAGTAGAGATAACTTGACAATAATAATAAACATAAGAGACCAGTCTATTATTAAGTAGTACACTCATCATTTAGTATAATAACAACATAGGTACTAAATCAACTTCATAATCCTTAATATACAAAGAGAATAAATTCATAACAGGTGCAGTAATATGTATATATTCCATCAATACACAAGAAAGAACAAGATTATATGACATCAAACTATATTATAATGTTCATAAACTACGTTCTATTTCTCCTTATATCCAATCTATCTAAAGGCATTAACCTAGGCTTACTTATAACGATAAAAGACTCAATATTTCACATTAAGCCTAAAATGAAGTAATATATTACTATACTAACAATGAACTTAAAATATATGATCAAACTTGTGATTATTATAACCAACAAATGTCTTCCTTGATACCTCTAATGTAGAACAGATAATATTCAATGGAGACCGGCGATGGCTAAACTATTATCACTACCTATAACATAGGGAAGCGCTAACTGGCTAACCGCTAAGAGTGACAGCCAGATTGTCCAATCACAAAAGGAGCTGATATTGGGACCGGGTCCTCAACCCACGTATATTTCAAAACTTCCGGCGGCGCGCCGCCTTTGAAAAAGCCCGATACGGGCGAAACCGGTCAGGGGGTTATAGAGCAGATGGGAGCTCTATATAATAATTTTTAAAAATTACCTGTAGTAGTTGGCCTGTTTAGGCGGGAATAATTGATACAAACGCATTGAGCCTTCTATTTATATAACTAACAGTTATTACTCGATATCGTATAACTTAGTTATAACTATGACCACATGCTATTGGAACTGACAGAGAGTCACTAGCATTAAGCTACTTAGTAGCAGGCAACCCATTTGATACCACTTTGGGGGAATTGTAAATATAACAGTACTAAGTGTTATAGAATTTATCTTACTGGGGGAACTATTTATGTTTGCTGCAGTAGTTGACAACTTTAACGTTACAGATAATATTTTTACAAGTTTGTATCTGATCCTATAGTAGTGTACACCAAGCACCATGTTGCACTATTAATGTGATACTGAGTCACACAAGAAACGGAATTATTATAAGGAAGGATACACTCAATATTACAGTTAAGCAGGCAAACAGAACTTTCTACCACAATAGCTACACACATAGCTGCATAACACTGTAGCTAAGCATTCACAAGTTAAGTGAATTCCCCCAGCTTTCAAGTATAAATATTCTAATGTAACAGCTAATACATCTTTGTGTCACAACATCCATCAAGATTAAAATACACTGAGATTGACTGAGTCACTAGGTGTAAGAACTATACTATACACTGTTACTGAAAAAGATACATTACAACTATTAGGATTGATCTTATTAGAAGACTTACATATACTTCCTATTATACAATAATACAATCCTATAAGAATCCCATATGAGAAAGTGGTATCGCTACAATGGGAAAACGATATGTACACCAAACACAGAATTACTAATATTTAGATGTATATCCAGCGAGAAAACAAAAATAGATCTTGTGAATGATCTGATACAAATGAGTCAATTGAATCACACAGAGGTTGTAAATAATTTAATGCAATAAATAAACCTAGCAACTGTGAAAAAGTTGAATAAAGAAAATACTCAATTTTCATCAATATAACTAATAACACAAGATCATAAACTGTCACGTGAGACCTGATTATTCTGAATATCTTAACTCTCTATACTTTAATAAAAGAAGAAACAGGAATAACAGACAGTAATAAAGTGAAAAATTTTTCACATTACTCCTGATATACACTGTGGAGTTCATTGAACATTACTAGCAGTGAATTCAATTCCAATACCCAGCACAATCTAATAATATTTCAAGATACTCAGATATAAGTGCATTTGACACATAAATATCAAGACGGAGTATTTAAATTATTATTGCACAAGTGGTCACATTTTGTAACTCCCAGCCTAAGCAATTTCCTTCTAAGTACCTACAACATATCAAAGGCTGATAGTAGATCAAGGAATAGGCCTTCTACTTACAAGGTGTTTTTAATTGAGTGTTTTGTTTTATTTTAATATATCCAATAAAAGTTATATTTTAAAATTCCCAATTTCTCCATCACTAGTCCAGGCAAAGAGTGCTATAAGTGCAGTCTTGCAGAGAGGTCTTTCCCTCTCTTTTGGTATAAAAGCCTATTTATTATGTGTCTGATTGGATCATGTCCGACAGACATCGCTGAATGCGGAGAGCGCAATGCCCCCCCTGCAGATTCACGGCCACTAGCAAGGGGGTGTCAATCAACCCGATTGTATTCGATCGAGTTGAATTGCGGCGATGTCTGTCCATCCATCTCTCTCTTTCTCTCTCTCTCATCCTCGCGCTGCTGTTTCAATTGCGGAGGTGCGCGTGCGAGGTCGGGTTGTATCTGATCCTCGCGCTGCTGTTTCAATTGCGGTGGTGCGCGTGCGAGGTCGGGTGGGTGCGCGTGCGAAGGTCTATGCTCAGCTGTGCGCTGCTTAAACTACATTTTTGAAAAGCAGAAACGTAAGCTCAAGAGTGTGCAGGTGTCTGCAGTACTATATGGCAGCAGTTTTGCAACAATGTTATACATTAGCAGGAGCACTAGATGGCAGCACTATTTCCTGTCATGCAGTGCTTCAGGCATGTGCACGCTACCTACCAAGGTATTTGTTCAACAAAGGATAACATGAGAATAAAATAAATTTGATGATAGAAGTAAATTGGAAACTTTTTAAAAATTGTATTCTCTATCTGAATCAGGAAAGAAAAATGTTGGGTTTAATATCCCTTTAAAGGGACACTGTAACCAATTTTTTTCTTTCGTAATTCAGATTGAGCATGACATTTTAAGCAACTTTCTAATTTACTCCTTTTATCAAATTTTCTTCATTCTCTTGGTATCTTTATTTGAAATGCATAAATGTAAGTTTAGATGCCGGCCCATTTTTGGTGAACAACCTGGGTTGTCCTTGCTGATTGGTGGATAAATTCATTCACCAATAAAAAAAAGTGCTGTCCAGAGTACTGAACCCAAAACAATCTTAGATGCCTTCTTTTTCAAATAAAGATAGCAAGAGGATGAAGAAAAATTGATAATAGGAGTAAATTAGAAAGTTGCTTAAAATTGCATGCTCTTTCTGAATTACAAAAGAAAATTTTTGGGTACAGTGTCCCTTTAAGTAGATGAAAATCTCTAAAAACATATTAATGTAATATTCATATGTAATAAAGGTTTTAACTATGTATTTACTGTAAATATTTCACATTTCAATGTTCTGCATATAGGGAAATCTGTTTTAAGTATTTCTAAATATATATTTATATATATATGTGTATATATATATATATATATATATATATATATATATATAATCATCTATATAAATATATAGGTATAAATATATATTTGTTTTATAAACCATAGAACATATTCCGTTATGTAAAGAACATTAGAAAATTTAATATTCCTATATTCATGTCAGGTTAGCGCCAATTAGCATATGCTATGTTGTTTTCGCGATATTGAGGTGTTAGGTTTTTTTTTTCAACTTTTTTTTTTCTCCGTTGACTTATATGGGGAATGCGAATACACGATAATGTTTTCACGAAATTGAGGTGTTAAGTTATGGTTGAATGCGTAAACGCGATCACGATTTTAGTATTTCAACTATTCGTGATTTTGGTTACCGCTAGAGAAAAAAAAGATTTCTTTCAACTTGTAATAAAAGCGCAACCCGACTAGCGCAAAAAGTTTAAATCTAGCGGAGTTTCCGAGCCACTTGTAATCTAGCCCGTAATGTACCACCATACCTATTGGGGGTGATCACTTGGTACGTGTGAAACTAGAACTAATCTTTTCAAAGCCTACTCTTCTAATCACCTTAGTATCTCTTTAATCACACTGCATGCTTCAAACCTTTGTGCCACAATCTCTGGATTAGTAAAATGTATTATAAAAGAGACAGGTATAGACACATTCTATAGAGCCAATTTAATCAAAGGCTCAGACGACAATAAGGCGTATCAAAAATCCTTTTCCCTTGAAAAAATCATTTGAAACCAGGAGACTGGTCTTCAGACACTGACTTGAGCCACTTTTACTTTAAACCAATTGATCATATAGTATTTGATCTTTTAAATTATATGATGATTTATTGTATTTTAAACTAACTAAATATGCGTTTCTTTTCTTGTAATATAATTTAGATTAGGCTGAATTTCATTAAACACAGAGAAGAATAATTTCATACCCACCTATTTTTTTTTTCTCCCTTGATTCATATATATTTAAATACTTTCATTTATTGGCATTGAACAATCTCTTTATTACACATAGGCCTTTTATTTTTGAATTTTATCCTTTTAGACATTTGTCATGTATAAGGGCTTAACTAGGCTCTGGTATCCACATATATGTTTTCTTCTCTTCCTGTAGGTCTTGATATCTGCTGTTTACTATACTATCATATTTTTTACTTTTAGGTAGTTGTTCTAGTATTGTATATGTTTAAACTGTTAGGCTAAAACAATATACAAACAATATAAATTCTAAGTAATCACCTCTTATTCTTTTTTTAAAATGATGATAATTGTGTCACAAAGCTAATATAATCTTAATTAACCTCTCCTTAGCTCCTCGCTCATATATGCGTCTGTGTGTGTGTGTATATATGTGTGTGTATGTATGTGTATATGTGTGTGTATACTTGTGTATGAGTATGTGTGTGTATGCGTATGTATTTGTGTGTATATGAGTGTGTATGTGTGTGTATATATGTGTGTGCATGTAAAAGTTCTCCACAAATGCAGGCACTCACTGGTCTTAATTAAAATAAGATGATTTATTTAGTTCATTAAAAAGGTATCCATGACGTTTCGGTACATTCCTGTACCTTTATCAAATTTTACCACAATGCTAACAAAAAATTAAAACCTCCTGACAAACTTACCTACATCTTGCTACTAAATACCCCCAGTGTTCACTGAATAGCCGTCGAAGGAGTAGGCGTCTGACATCATCAATGCGCATCACTATGTGCAGCGTCATCACTGAAATGCCAAAGTTGCCATAGCAACCTCCGTAAACAACCGGACCGTACGGCTACTCATATGAAAGCTCTTAGATCGTTGCTGTCCTGTCTCTGTACATTGATGCGATCCTAGCAATATATCAATTTTAGACTCAAGGAATCATATGTCACAGCTCTAAGGCATCTGTATATGAAAAGTGCAGCAGCAACGATCGTTATCATTAAGTGTGCAATGTTAAAACCAAAATAAAAATAAAACCATTAACTTCTTGTGTGACTAATCACTAATCTTAACTATATTACAAATTAACGCCACTGGTATAGCTTACTATGTAAAATGACAAATAATATTGCATAAGAAATCACAGAGTTAAATCAATTCTTATTACTTCATGCTCCAATGGATTATGGTAGAAACTACACGTCACAGTGAGACCCATAGCAGAATTAGTTCCACGGATGTGATTATGCTTGCTGGTATAGTCTGTCATTACTGAGCTCCAATTTTAGTGTCCCGCAGATTAATAAAAGGGGCTGAAATCCAGGGAGGTATTCAGGCCATTAGGAGTCAAAATGTCCAATCTGTAGATCCATTTGCTCTCACATTGGAGCAAGAGGTTTCCTCTGTTGCCACCCCTTAGCATAGGGGGTATGTGGTCTATGAGCATCGTCCTCAGGCTAGACAAAGCATGTTTATGTTGGAGACAGTGCCGTGCCACCGGATGATCAGATTCCCCGGTGCAGAGTGCCTCACAAATCGCACAACGATGATTTGCCATGCGTTCACGGAATGTTGTTACCGTCTTTCCGATGTAGACCCTGGAACATGGACAAATCAGCATATACACCACATACGTGCTAGTGCATGATAAACTGTGTCTGATGTCGAATCTGTGGTTGTTATGCGGTTGCTGAAATGTGTTACCCCTAAGCATCCCATTACAGGTGACACATCCACCACATGGAAAACATCCAATTTTGGATGTCTTTAGCCATGTATCCTTTTTATAGTGCTTCACTGGGTCTGATATAACCAGTATATCCCTTAAGTTGTTAGTTCTTCGGTATGCTATTCTGGGGGCAGGGACCCTATCAAAGGGTAATGTAGGATCAGTGCCTTCCACTGGCCAATGTCTACGCACAGCCTTAGTTAGATGTTCACAGTTTGGCGAGTATGTGGTAACCATATTGATTTGCCCTGGTTTCAGTTTTGCTCCAGTTCTCATATTAGCAACATTAGTAGGATCCAAAAGTTCTTCCTGTACCTTCATTACCATCTCCCTTACATAGCCCATCTCTACCAGCTTGTCACCCATCTCCTTGAGTTGCACCTGCATCATAGGCATCTCACTGTTATTTCTAATAACCCGAGTGAGTTGTGAGGTGAGGATCCCCTTCTTTTGATGCAAAGGGTGAAAGCTCCTCGCATCCAAGAGGGAATTGCGGTCCGTTGGCTTTGTATATAGAGAAGTGCCAAACCGGATTTCACCACTTGCATCAATCTTAGATATGTTGAGGTCCAAAAAATGTACTGACTCCAAGCCATATTCGATCTTAAACCTAATTGGACTAGCCATGGAGTTCAAATGTGACACCCACTCAAGCAACCTGGCCTCACCACCTCTCCACACTAAAAATACATCATCTATGTACCGTGTGTAATGTTTGATGTTGGTGATGTCGAATGGCTTCATTAGTTCACGTTCATACCAAGCCATATAAAGGTTTGCGTAAGTGGGTGCCACATTTGACCCCATGGCAGTGCCTGCCACCTGAAGATAATAGTCACATTCGAATCTGAAATAATTATTTTCCAGACAGTATGTCAATATTTCACACAGGAATTCTATAGGCGGTCCATTATAGAACGCATTCCCTGTCACCATGGATCTGACAGCCCCCACCCCCTCACTATGAGGGATAACAGTGTAAAGACTGTCAACATCCATGGTGACCAGGATATCATCACTCTGCAAATCCACATACCTCCTGAGAATTTGAATCATGTCCGGAGAATCTTTCAGATAAGAATCAGTGTGTTTAACCACTTTTTGGAGGTGTGAGTCGATGTAGATAGCCAGATTGGACAGCACTGAACCCCTGGCAGATACAATGGGTCTGCCAGGTGGATTCTCTAAGGTTTTATGCACCTTTGGAAGTAAGTATAGTACAGGTACCTTTGGGTAATCTGTTACTAGGAACATAAGTTCCTGTTCACTCAGTATACCTGCCTCATAGCCATTTTGAAGGAATCTGTCTATTGCCCTTTGAAAAAATCCAGTTGGGTTATTAGGCAATTTTCTATAAGTGTCACTGTTGCCTAATTGTGTTAGGGCCTCTTTTCTGTAATCAACGTAGTCTTGAATGACCACCGATCCGCCCTTATCGGCGGGGTGGATGATAATGGATGTGTCATTTTTTAAATCTGTAAGCGCTTTAGATTCAGCGGTACTCAGATTGGAATATATTTTTTGTTGTGGTATATCCCTAATGTCATGACTTAACAGCCTAGTATAACTCCTAATGGAAATATGCGTATTAGTAGGCTCAAACGTGGATGCCCTTTTAAAGGGCATTGGGGTGTAGGTGTCTTCCCTAAAATGGTCTCTGAGTTTAAGCTGTCTTTGTAGTTTGTGGATGTCAACTAACATATCAAAAGTGTCAGTCTTAGGTGTAGGTATAAAAGATAAACCCTGATTGAGTAGTGACAATTCTGTTTCACTGAGAGGCCTACTACTCAAATTAAATATAATGTCTATTTTTTCTTTGCTGACTGTTTTTTGTGTGTGCATGTATATATATATGTGTGTGTATGAGTGTGTGTGTGTGTGAGTATGTGTGTGTGTATGAGTGTGTGAGCATATGTATGTATGTGGGTGTATGAGTGTGTGAGCATGTGTGTGTATGAGTGTGTGAGTATGTGTGTATGAGTGTGTATGTGTGTGTGTATGAGTGTGTGAGCATATTTATGTATGTGTGTGTATGAGTGTGTGAGCATATGTATGTGTGTGTGTGTGTATGAGTGTGTGAGCATATGTATGTATGTGTGTGTATGAGTGTGTGAGCATGTGTAAGTGTGTGTTTATGAGTGTGTGTGTATGTGTGTATGAGTGTGTGTGCGTCTGTTTGTGTGCCATGTGTGTGTAAAAAAGTTAACCTCTGCAATTTAGTGGAATATTATATTTCTCATGTAGAGTGACATAATTGGAATTCATTAGAATATGCTCCAGTAAATCCCTGAGAATAAAAAATGATTTACTGGCAAATATGCAGTGCTTAGTCTTAGTGACTTATGTCTACAGTAGCACAGGGTAGTAAAACTTCATGCTTATGTGTAAATAGTGGTGGGTGGGGCTGATAAGCGAGGAGTTTGGTCTATGATGGCCAAGTCATTAGGATTGCTGTCCTCCACAAAAATACTGAACTACCAGTGGATGACTCAGGGAGATAGGCATTGTTGTGATCAGTTCTAGATCAGACCCTTTGCTAAACTTTAATGCCTTAGGCCCCTGTCAGCTATATGCTATCTGTAAAGATTACCTGAAAAGATTTGGAAACATAGGAATTAGTAGGTTTTAGTACATCTTCACATACTCCTCTACTTGCAGAAGCCTGGATTAGAACAGGTCTGCTGGAGAGAGAGTAAGCACAGGGGCTGGTAGGTGAAAGTGCCCAAAAGTAAGCCGTAGTCAAGTGAAAAGTCAAGGTCAAACCAAGTAGACATTTCAGACAAGCAGAAGAACACAAGGGTTAGGCAAAGGTAAAGTCACAGGGAGGCGCTAAAAGTCAACATCCGGTATCAGTCTGATCAGTCATCAAGGCAAGGGTTTAAGCAGAAGAGAGAGTCTAGGGATCAAACCAAGAGGTCAAGCCAGTAAAACAGTTCACTATGCAAAAAGGTACAGTGCTCAGGCAGCAAGACAAAACTGTTGAGGAAACAAAGTAGACAAGGAGCCAGAAGTCAGAATATAACACAGGACAGGAAAAAGGTAATGAGAAATGGATAATCAGGAACAACATTGAGGGTATCTCGGAGATGGGGGGATTCATGACTTGTCTCTAGAATAACCAAGCACCTTATGAAAAGTCTTATGGGAATTTATAAGCCTTGGTAGAATGTCTCTGTGACATAATTACATTGTTGTTAATTGGAGGCTTAATTCTTGCATGAATGCTAACCCACTATTAGAGGGGATAAATTGTAATATGGTCTTGTGTGCCCCTAAAGCCAAGCAGACATTCCTCAACGCTAAAGACCAAGGATAAAGTTTACCACATGTTGGGACTTTTGTTCTCTGCTCACTGTAAAAAGGTACGTGCTCCTAGCAGTGGTGCTGATTAAAAATCAGTCAGTTTAAAGTCCATTTAAAAAAAAGTTTCACTGGACAAAAAATTAAACTATAAAATTGTCCAGTTAAATACTGGCCACCTGGCAACCTTACAAGCCATATCTGCTAATAAAGGCGTATGTTTGAAATAAAGTAAGCAGGCAGCTCATCTGGCTTATGGGTGTGGACAATTAGGGGAACTTTTAAACTCCTGGAAGCTGTGGAGGAGTCTGGTTACTAGATTAAAATAATAAACTTGGCGTTAAAGCCAATTATTGCAGTTTTGTGTTTAATTATACCCTCAAACATATAATGTTTTCCATGGTTATTTAATACGTATGTTTGCTGTTATATAAAGAGATTATCAACATCAAATAGCTCTTTATATGGCACAACTATTTGTTTTTTTCCTTTAAAAACACAGGCAGTTGCCTCTAGAAGAGATACTTACTGTTATGGGTAGTTAAAAGTCGTTAATTAAAGTGGGCTATTTTTAAATGTATTACAGCTTTCTTTTTTATCTTACACTAATGTCCCTGTGTTGGAAAATACATTTCACCACATTCTCTTTCATATACATAATACAGTGTTTGATGTTCCTTTTGGTCTTATCCCTGTCAGTCAATATAACTGTATGTAGTATTCCTGTCAACCAACAATATTCCTCTCAATGCTAAGGTTCCATTTGTCCTGCATTGTGGTGTATTGCCCCACTGCTTCCTCTACCCAATTTATGTCCTGGTTCCACAACTTTTGGTAAATGTTAACTTCCCAGAAATGCCCAATTCCCCCCCCCCCCCCCCCAGGCCACCTGAGCCAACCCACATAACATCCAACTCTGCCCCTGGGACAACCAGACTCCATCTTCTTGTCAGCCACACTTTGTGCTCTGACCACCCACCCTCTCTCCAATCAGACTCGAGGTCCCAACAACTTAACTAACAATGGGCTCTTTTCCATTGAGCCGCAATGGTTTTCGCAAGGTCATAGCGAAAAAACTGGTGTTGTAAGCCATTGAGCTTATCGATAATTTACAATGGCGTGTTTTCCATCGTTACCGGCAGCCAAGATATGGCTGCCAAAAAAGATTTACACGGCCCATAGAAAATAATAGAATATGAAAAGTGCAATTTGACACCAGGTTTCTATTGAAAGTGCAAACAGTTAAAACACCGTTGGACGCTGTCAATAAGCTTTTTGAGGCCTCTTTTCCTTTGAGAATTAGTTTTCAAACAATTCAAATGTTTCACTTGATATAGTTACTAGATGGTAAGCCTGCCCAGAGGGCAGTCTATATGTTGTAAATACAAAAAATAAAAAATAGAACTACAGAAAAAAATAAACACATTATCCATAATAAAAAAATTAAACATAATCCCTATCCAAAATAAAAAAAAAACCTTAATCTAATGCTAAACTACCAATAGCCCTTAAAAGGGCTTTTTGTAGGGCATTGCCCTAAGTTAAACAGCTCTTTTACATTAAAAATAAACAAAGTCCCCGCTAACAGTAACCCCCCACCCCCACCAAACCCACCAAAATAAAAAAAAACTAACACTAAAAAAACCTAAACTACCCATTGCCCTGAAAAGGGCATTTAGCTCTTATTCACTGCCCTTAAAAGGGCATTTAGCTTTTTAAGGAAAACCCAAAAAAACCCTAAGTTAAAAAATAAAAAAAAATAAAAAAATTAAATAAAACTAAAGCCCCAAATAGGTATGCACGGTTTCAGAAGTCCGGCGGAGAAGGTCTTCTTCCAGGCGGGACCATCATCTTCATACAGCAAAGGCAGCACGGAGCAGAGGTCCGGAGCGGTCTTCCCAGATGTGGCGATCCTCGGCGGCGGTCCTCTGCGACATGGAGGCTCCTCTTCATCTGATTGTCCGTAGTATACTGAAGAAAGAATGCAAGGTACCGCAATCAATTTGGGGTACTTTGCATTCCTATTGGCTGAATTTTTCAAAACAGCCAAGAGGATTAGAGCTACTAAAATCCTATTGGCTGTTCAAATCAGCCAATAAGAGTTCAGTAGTTCTCATTCTATTGGCTGCTGAATTTTTCAAAACAGCCAATAGAATGAGAGCTACTGAAATCCTATTGGCTGTTCAAATCAGCCAATAAGATTTCAGTAGCTCTTATCCTATTGGCTGATTTTGAAAATTTCAGCCAATAGGAATTCAAGGTACCCCAATAAATATGGGGTACCTTGAATTCTTTCTTCAGTGTGCGGCGGGCGATCGCATGAAGAGGAACCTCCATGCCTTCGCCGAGGACTGCTGCCGCAGAGGAGCACCACCGTCGCCACGAGGAGCGCCACATCTGGGAAGACCGCTCCGGACCTTTGCTCCGCCTCCGCTGTGGATGAAGATGATAGACCCGCCTGGAAGAAGACGTTCTCCGCCGGACTTCTGAAACCGTGAGTACCTATTCGGGGCTTTAGTGTTAGGTTTGTTTTAAAATATATATATATATATTTATTTATTTTTTTAAACTTAGTTTTTTTGGGGGGCTTTCTTAAAAGAGCTAAATGCCCTTTTAAGAGCAGTGAAAAAGAGCTAAATGCCCTTTTAAGGGCAATGCCCATACAAATGCCCTTTTCTGGACAATGGGTAGTTTAGTTTTTTTTAGTGTTATTTTTTTTTTTATTTTGGGGGTTTGGTGGGTGGGGGGTTTTACTGTTAGGGGGGACTTTGTTTATTTTTAATGTATTTTATTGTAATTAAGGGGTTAATTTCGGGGTTGTTAGGTTAGGGGGCTTAGTCATTAAATTATTTTTTGCATTGTGGGGGTTGGCGGTGTAGGAGTTAATAGGTAAATTAGGTTTAATGTGTTGGGGGGTTGGCGGTTTAGGGGTTAATAGATGTATTAGGTAGGTTGCAATGTTAAGATTTGCGGATTTAGGGCTTAATAATTTTATTAGTTTGTTTTTCTTAATTCTTCGTGCGGGCGGTTAGTTTATTTTTTTCTTAATACTTCAAACGGGCGGTTAGGTTTTTTTTTAAAATACTTATTGCGGGCGCTTAGGTTTTTTTTTTAATACTTATTGTGGACGGTATTTTTTATTTTTAATACTTATTGCTTGCGGTTAGGTGTTTTTTACATACTTATTGCGTGCATTTTTTTAAAAAAATTTTTTGTAATGCTTCATTTGCCTGCGCATCCCGGTGGATTCCAAAAATGGCAGGGTGGTGACCACCCTGCCATTTTCGGAATCCACCGGGATGCAGCTTAACACCCTGCTGTGGTGAAAGAATCCTTGCGCTGCCAATATTTTATTGCGGATGTGTGCGCAACTGGCGACGGACATTGCAAACGCAATTATAGAATAGATTGCTGGCCCAGGTATAGGACTAGTTGGAGTTATGTTCCTATTTAAAAATAAATATGTATTTACACATAAATATATAATCAAGCAAATATCTCAATAATTACAACTAGGCCTATGCCTAGGGCAGCACTAAATATTAGATATATCAATAAATTTAAAAATGTAATAACACAAAAATGTTTTTTCATTAAAGGGACAGAAATCCAAAATAGTTTTTTCATGATTCAGCTAGAGAATACAATAAAAATCTAATTTCCTTCTACTATCAATGTCTGCAGCACTATATGACAGGAAATAGTGCTGCCATCTAGTGCTCTTACTAATGTATAACATTGTTGCAAAAGTGCTGGCATATAGTGTTGCAGACACATGCACACTCCTGAGCTTACCTTACTACTTTTCAACAAATAATTATAAGACAACTAAGAAAATTTGATAATAGAAGTAAATTGGAAAGTCGTCTAAAATTGTCTATCTGAATCATAAAATAAAAATTTGGGGTTTTATGTTTCTTTAAATAAAACATTCGTCAATTCATTTAATTTGTTAATAATTTCAATGTATCTTTGTTTTAGTTTCTCTCTAGAGGTGATTACAGATAAGGAGCGCAGAAGTTAAACATACATTTTATATTGTAGGGTTGGGTTACTATAGCAACACATTTGTTATGGCGCGATTATCGAGAAATCCGACGTCGGATTTAACAGGAATACTGTCACTAACAGAAATACCATTTTAATGTTGTGGTGACTTCCGAAGTAGTGCCAATATTTAGAGCATGCTACATAAAAGAGTATGTATTAAAGGGACATTATACACTCATTTTTTCTTTGCATAAATGTTTTGTAGATGATCTATTTATATAGCCCATAAAGTTTTTTTTTTAAATAAATATATAGTTTTGCTTATTTTTTAATAACATTGCTCTGATTTTCAGACTCCTAACCAAGCCCCAAAGTTTTATGTGAATACCGTCAGCTACCTTCTCCAGCTTGCTCCTGTTTGTGTAAAGGGTCTTTTCATATGCAAAAGAAGGGGGAGGGGGGAGAGTCTTATTTCCCACTTGCAGTGGGCTTTCCAGCTACCTTTTCAACAGAGCCAAACTGACAGCTTCTAAGTAAGTTTTTAAACAGTTTTATACTGGATTTTTATATCAGTATCTGTGCATCTTATTCTTTATAGTAGTGTATATTACATGCAGTTATATGAAAATGAGTGTATACTGTCCCTTTAAGTACAAACGTATATTTTCCGTTTTGTTTTATTTATTTTTAAACTCACTAGAACACAAGTAAATAGATTTCACTTAATATTTTTCATGATATTTTTTATATATTCCTTAGTGTGCATAACAGGCTATTTTTTGTTTGCATGTCAATTTAAGTAAAATATCTGATTAGTTTGTGACCATAATCATTAGGATGAACCATGGCAGTGACCTATTGTATCTCAAGCAAGCAGCTCATAAGATGTCCTTAAGGTTGCGCCTGTTCTCAAGAAACATACAATTACATTATTCAAGAAAACTGGGAAGCATCATTCAGTCTTGGATAAAGCACTAATTTAACCAACCAAGTAACAATACAGAGAAATGCCTCGTAGGCCCCTCACGTAAATAATTGGTTAACATAATTTTATCCCTTTTCAGCGCAAAGGACTTTCATGAGGGGAAAAAAAGTAATTTATAATTATTCAGGGAGGCTTACGTGCAGCAAATCGTCTACATTCCACCTCACTGCACTCTGGGTATTGATTCAAACAAGTTTCCAAGGAGATATCTAGTGTTTTTGCAGGAGCTGGAGAAACGATAAAGCAGACTATGTGTCGTTCTTTCAAAAGACTTGCGCTAATTGCATCCATCATTAGTAAAATAAATAAATAAATGTGTCTAACTCTTGGGCTCGTAAACATGGCAGCATTTATATATTTGTTTGTTTATGACCACAAATATAGCATTTTGTTTGCATATAAAAGGTGTTTTTCATTTACAGGCTTTTTTATGAGGTCTCTGCATCTACCATGATCACTAGACAGTTTCAATCACTCATCACTAATGCAGAAGTGTGAATTGTGCAAATTATATAGTCTGCTAGTTTTGATTAATTAAAGGAAAAGTAAACGCCTTTAGATTTTGATGTGAAATGTTTAGTTACCCATAGTAAGATAACTTTGCCATATACTTTCATTATTTATTTGTGGCTACTTTGCTTATATGTTAAGTTATTCACTGGCTCCTTAAAATGTGTGACTGACTTCTCAGCATTCTGGGTAGCGCCAAAGTTAGCGATCAATGTCTTGATTTAAAGCATTTACTGCAAAAGTGCAGCATATCTTTGCTTCACTGGGGTGGCATTACACATTTTTGATGCACACATGTTTAAATGGAAAGTAACAATGGGTTTTCAATCACATTGCACGCACTTCTAATGCCATTTATTGTTATTTTTAATATATGTTCTTGCCATTTTGTGCCTCATCTTAATGTCCGTCTTTGAATTCCCCCTCAGTCACCGTTTTCTTACTGATGCCACTACAAGATATATTGTTATGTTGTAATGTTTGTTATTAAGGACTACAGTTTCCATATCTTTAGCTATATATCTTGACAAGAGTTAAAGGAGCATGAAACTCAAGATTAAACTTTCACAACTTAGAACATGTATTCTTAAGACACTTCTACTATCAAATTAATTTTATATTAATATCCATTGTTGAAAATTATATTTACATATGCTCAGCAGAATTGCACTCATAAGATGTGTTCCACTATATGCCAATAGTGCATTTCTACTCTGGAACTGATTTTAACTATGTGTTTAATCTCATTGTGGGAGTTATGTTCAAACAATAGTATAATAATAAAATGTTATATAACATGCAAGAACATTTTCTTTTTGTAATTATATTTTCTTTATTTTCTGCTTTACTTCGATCTCCCTTTATTACCTCACTTTTTATTAAGAAGATGAAACTCAACCCTGACTCATTGCCAGATTTCTGTACACGGCAAGAACACCAATTTCATGAGCTAACTAAACACATTATAGCCCACTTGTATCTAATCAGTCATGAGCAGATGAAAGTGCAAAAAAAAAAAAAAAAAATGGTAACAATTTTTATTTCTGTGTTGTTACTTGAACCACAGCGATAATTTTAGCAACATTCAAGCGCCTAACTTCTTGCAAACGCCTACTGCTAATCAAGTTTCTTAAACATTTTGTGCAAAAATGCAAGTTTCTTTTTTTTAAAGTTATTTTTGTTTGGTGTGTGTATGATTCAGAGATTAATTAATGTATCTTGTAAATTATTCCAGACAAAAATGTACTATCAAGACATATTCTAAAAGACGTTCCAGCTTTACAAGCTGTTGCTTCTCATGAATATATTTGCTGTCACTTTATTGTGGTCAGTTTATAAGGCCCTTGTTCTAAGTAGGACTAAGGGTCAGAACATGGCATGCTATTATCAAAATGTACTTTTTCCTTTTTTTTTTTATAAGTTTTGCATAATAGAAAAGTAGTTAGTGTTAAAAAAAATTCTTAGCAAACCCAATATTTTATGCAAAAGCTTAGCATTATGCTAATATTTTTATAGCCTGAAACAAAATCACCATTTTGGGGGAAAATAGATTACGAGAACTTTAGTATATAACTATTTCACCAAAGGTGACGTATTCAAAATGTTACATACAGATTAAAGAGATAGAAAGGTCACAATTAAAATTTGCATGGGTACATTTCAATATGAAATGGAAGCATTTTTGCTATATACTTAGAGTTGCCACCTCGGCCATGTTTTCCTGGACAGTTAAAGGGACAGTCTAGGCCAAAATAAACTTTCATGATTCAGATTTGGCATATAATTTTAAACAATTTTCCAATTTACTTTTATCACCAATGTTGCTTTGTTCTTTTGGTATTCTTAGTTGAAAGCTAAACCTAGGAGGTTCAAATGCTAATTTCTAAGCCCTTGAAGGCCGCCTCTTCTCTCAGGGCATTTTCACAGTTTTTTACCACTAGGGGTGTTAGTTCATGTGTGCCATATAGATAACATTGTGCTCATGCACGTGGAGTTCCTATGAGCCAGCACTGATTGGCTAAAATGCATGTCTGTCAAAAGAACTGAAATAAGGGGGCAGTTTGCAGAGGCTTAGATACAAGATAATCACAGAGGTAAAAAGTTTATTTATATAACTGTGTTGGTTATGCAAAACTAGGGAATGGGTAATAAAGGGACTATCTATCTTTTAAAACAATAAACATTCTGGTGTAGACTGTCCCTTTAAGAGTTACATATTTTAGAGTGTGTAAGGAAGAACATGAATAGTACTGTCCAACAGCACTGTTCATATGCTGTCTGTAGGCACAATGCATGATCACCCCCTACACACTGTCCAGGAAAACATGGCTACTTACATTAGCAAAATTGCTTCTAGTAAAAGTCATTACTGTTTTTCTGTGGCACATGCACATTTGCTGTGAGGGCATGTGCACCAGTATCCAAACCCCACACATTTTCAGAGATGATGCTTGAACTGGTGCATGAGTCCTCATAGCATATGTGTGCATCCGCTAAAACAGTAATACATTTTATTAAAAGCATTTCTTGCCAATGGAAATATATTCTGAAAATATTTCTTTTTAAAATTAAAAAGCATCCAAGCACATTTTCCATTTTGACCTTTATATCCCTTTAAACACTTGTGCTTATGAAGGTCCAGATGCGATTCACTGGACCAAATTATTATTGCACAGCAAAAAGGGAAGATGGAAAGCAATAGAAAATATAGCTAACTGGAAAAAGCATAATACTATATCTGCAGCTCAGCTAGGATTATTCCTGAATGTACCTAGCAGGGTATAATAATTGGATCACCATAACAGGGGGCCGATTTAACAAGGCCCGAATGCTACTGTTTCTGCGCGAGCCTTCAGAAACAGGAGTTAAAAAGCAGAGGTCTTAAGACCACTGCTCCTTAACTTGTCCGCCATCTCTGAGGCGACGGACAGCAATCAACCCGATCGGATACTATCGGGTTGATTGACCCCCCTGCTAAGGGACGATTGGCCGCGAATCTGCAGGGGGTGGCATTGCACAAGCATTTTACGAGAAATGCTTGTACAGTGATAAATGCGTTATTCCTAGCTGTAAATCTTTATTTAAAAAAAACATCATAGACTTTAATGGCGAGTTTTGTACAAAGTTGCAGTGTCATTCATAAAGCGCATCTTTGAGAAGCACACAAGACTGGTAACCAAAACCAGGCATCTAAAACTATTAAGATCATGGTACAAACACAGAAATACAGAATTTGTGGTCACAAAATAAGATTTGAGATATGAATACAGTATTTAAAATTCATAACATTAGTTCAAAACCTTTTCAGTCTATTGCATTAGACCAGCAGGTAATTGGAAAAAGGAATATGTCCCACTGATACACATGCTTCAGTTTTTCAGTGGATGTGCAGAAGTCTGCAGAAATTTTTAGCACTTTCCTTTCTAATAAAAACATCAGCTCATTTTGATGTCATTCTTCTACAGAAAACCAGTATTTATAGCTAGCTAACTTAATCATCTTTGTGCCAGATTGAAGTAAACACATTTATTTGCAGTGCTTCGTCAAAGACTGTCAAGATGCTAATGCACAGAAATTACAATTAGGTTCTTGACAAAATCACCTAAATCGTCTGCCCCGCATAGCCCATAATTTTTTCTTTATGGCCCATGGTCCAGTATAAACCTTCCATATAATTTATGTACCTATTTTTGCTGTTATGTTGATTTGGTAGAAGTCTGGAATGGCTTAGCAAAAACAGTGTTTCTTTCTTAAGACACGGTGAGTCCACGGAATCAGCAATTACTGTTGGGAATATCAAAGGTTCTGGGAGCTCTGTTGGCAGTAATCCGATCCAGGGGAATTACAGTGGCACCTTATCTGGACGATATTCTGGTTCAGGTGCCATCCATTCATCTAGCAGAATCTCACACAGAGATCCTGTTATCAATGCTTCGTACCCACGGATGGAAGGTGAATTTGGAAAAAAGTTCCCTTATTCTGGCTACAAGGGTGGTCTTCTTAGGAACCATTATAGACTCCCTATCAATGAAGATTTTTCTGACCAAGGTCAGAAGAGCCAAGATTCTTTCCTCTTGCCTAGCTCTACAATCGGCTGTACAGCCATCAATGGCCCAATGTATGGAAGTAATTAGTCTGATGGTGGCTTCCATGGACATAGTTCCCTTTGCTCGATTCGATTTGAGAGCGCTTCAGTTATGCATGCTCAGTCAATTAAACAGGGACTATGCAGACCTGTCACAGAGGATAGTTCTGGCTCAATCGGCAAGAGACTCTCTGCCGTGGTGGCTGTCTCAATACCACCTGTCCCAGGGGACATGCTTTCAGAGACCATCATGGGTGAATGTGACCACGCACGCCAGCATGAGGGGCTGGGGAGCAGTCTGGGACTCAATGAAGGCGCAGGTGCTCTGGTCCCAGGAGGAATTGACTCTTCTCATAAACATTCTGGAGTTGAGAGCGATCTTCAATGCCTTGATGGCTTGGCCTCAGTTAGCCCTAGCCCGTTTTATCAGATTCCATTCGGACAACATAACCTCAGTGGCCTACATCAACCACCAGGGGGAAACTCAGAGTTCCTTAGCCATAAAGGAGGTGGCACGAATCATTCAGTGGGTGGAGGCCCACAATTGCTGTCTATCTGCCATCCACATCCCAGGAGTAGACAATTGGGAAGCAGATTTCCTGAGCAGACAGACTTTCCATCCCGGGGAGTGGGAACTTGCTGTGTTTGGTAGAATCTATCCAAATATCACTCTGCCCTTTTTTTGGATATCACATCACTGTTTTCCTGGGTGTGCAGTAAGCTGTGGAGTACAGTTAGCTGGGAGGCTGGGAAATCCCAGCCTACTCTTAGTGCACCTGGAGGTGCTTCAAATTCTGTAAGTGCAATGATTTACCTTATACCTTGTTTTCCCTGTCCAAATTGGTATTGGGCTATGGTTGCTGGTTCTTTAACAGACAAGGAGACTACTATCTGATATGTTCCAGACCTGACACGACTGCTGGGTCTAATCAGCGAGCTGGACTACTGCAAAAGGTTCAGCCTGCCCGAATAGCACCATTGGGTGCAATATTCTTGTGAGTATATTTCTTACTATATTAATTTACATCATCTTTTTTGGTGGTACTAGGCCATTGTGGCGCCTCTGTTTTTCTTTCTCCAAATTTGATACTTTTTTGTCAGCTGAGGCTTCTTTTGGCAGAAAGGTCCTGCAAGCGGTGGTGCCTTCTGTTTAGGTTTCCTGTCTTGTCCCTCCCTAATCATCTGTGTCCTCTAGCTTGAGTATTGATTCCCAACAGTAATTGCTGATTCTGTGGACTTACTGTGTCTTAAGAAAGAAAACTAAATGTATGCTTACCTGATAAATTTATTTATTTCTTGACACGGTGAGTCCACGGCCTGACCTTATTTTCAGACAGTTTTTTATATAAACCACAAGCACCTCTACACCTTGTGTTATTTCCTTTCTTTCCTTTTCCTTCGGTTGAATGACTGGGGGTTGTGGGAAGGGAAATGATACTTAACAGCTTTGCTGTGGTGCTCTTTGCCTCATCCTGCTGGCCAGGAGTGATATTCCCAACAGTAATTGCTGATTCCATGGACTCACCGTGTCAAGAAAGAAATAAATTTATCAGGTAAGCATAATTTTTGTTTTTTTGAGTGTACAAAGGGAAAAAAATGCACTGATATGTAGGTGAGCGATTAGCTGTGAGTGAATGAATATACGGGAAATACATGAATCAAGTTGGAAGCACAATAGGAGCAGAACTGAAGCCTAACCCTGAGTGTTCTCCAGTAGGATATGAAGTGCTCTTAGTACAGCTACATAGGTCGGTTTTGTGTTTATTTTATCTTCACACACCACCAATCTTCCCTTTAAGTAGTAATTTATCAGCAAGTAGATACAGACATTCTATTTATTATTTTATATTATAATTCACTGTATGTGGAATTACAACTGCCACAGGTGGGAGTGCATCCTAAATAACTTATATCAGCAGGTGTGCTTAAAGAGCTTTTAACTAAGCAGTGTCTAGGGAATGACTAGGGGAATAGCCAAGGATGATGAGAACATGTTTTTACGATCTTTATTATTTGTTTTTGGGTAAGCTGTGTCTTTTCATGTTTGCTATGGGTGGCGGCGATGAGTTACATAATGCAGTAACGGTAAATAGGTAAATAAGGCTTTCCACCTTGGACAACAAAGTAACAAGTATACTGTGTCACACACTTCTCTTTCCTACAGAGGCGTTAACCCTTCAGTACATTCCTTGCCCACTAGAACATAATGGTTATACCCTGCATTTATTTCTCTTACAAATGGACAAATGTAGTACAGTATATTACTTAAAACATGTGATCTGTTCACTTTAGTCTGTGTAATTTGTGAACAGTAGTTAATTTTATTCTAAAATGAGGTCTGACCAGCAGAGCTCAGACATTACATATGACTATTACTAGTTTCACAAGGCAGGAAAATCCCTGGTCAGTTCACATTATAGGCTGAAGCTGTAGAATTTGTAGTTTCATAGTTTGGAAAAGGATTAGGTGTAATTACGTAAAGCAAGATAACAACTAACGTTTTTCTGTTTATATTTTAAGAGAATATTATATGTTATATGAATTTAGTATGCTAAACATTATAGCACAATCTTTAACTTATTAGAGTGTCAATAATCAAAAGCAAACTTAAAAAAATAATTTTAAATCATAATGAACACATTTATATATCAGGCTTCTTCGTTTATTAGTTTTTTTTTATTTTCCCATTGCATAGGTAGGACACCTAAAAAAGGGAATAGAAACCCAAGATTTTTCCTTCAAATTTGCCCATTGGCAGGCGTGCGATAATTAACCAACCATTGCAAGTGGCTGGTGCGCGCTCCGAAAATTAACCAGAGATTAGATCTCTAGTTGATTTTCTAAAAGTGCCCCAAATGCCCTCAAAATAGAGGGAATTATAATTTTTTTATTAAAAAAAAAAAGTACATTTTTTGTTGCAATAAAAAATAACTGCACTAGGCAGTTTTGGGGCTTTAAAGTTGGTGGGAGTGGGGTGCCGTTTGTTTTCTGTCTATAGGAATATAGATGTATATGCTTATATACATATATATGTATGTGTTACTTTGTGTATATACACATATTAACACATAAATATATATGTTTTTATTCATATACATATATATTTAAAAGTGCTGCGCTACATACTTCCTTCACTGCGTGATGTTATGATGCTGTCTCTGGATGGATCCTTATTTCATCTAGTCCTGGAACTGGACCTTGGGTAATTCTGGAACCGTGGTTGGGTTGGATTGCGATACTACTGTTAGGACAATAAACAATTGCTAATGTTCGGTTTTGTTATGAAGGGTGTGCGGTAGAATTAATGTTTTTATTTTATCACAGGTGCCTCACACTTTGTATTATTCTGATAATACTAGGTAATTTGAGCAATTGTATCATTGTAGAAATCTTAAAAAGTTGTACTAAACTTACATTTATTTTTTTAACTTCACAAAATATTTTTTTGATCAAACTAGACAGAGAAATTAATCAGATTCTGTCTTGCACCAAGATGACTACAGTGACAGTAGCCAAAGCATCTGGTTATATCACATAGAGCCTGATTATTAAAAATGATCTTGCTTGGAGAGACATTATAGTGCAGACTTCACAGGGGCTGAACTCACTCAATGCTCAAAAGGAAAACCCTCCAGCACTGCGAGATCTTAGAAAAGTATAGAATTTCACTAAGTATCTTGCAGTGCTGGCTATCATTTTATATGATCTGACCTGAGCAGAGAGCTTTAGATAATCAGGCCCATAGTCAGTAGTTGTGTGGTGAAAACAAGTACAGATAATGCAGATAGCGCTATATTGCCATGGGCTTTTTCCTCTTCACTTTCAGAAATGCAAGGAATGTCCCGTGGAGAAGTAAAGCAAAATCTGCCTTTTTACAATCTCATGTTGGACCTCGCAGTGATTGGATTATGCTATTTGTGATAATTTCAGAAACAACATAAATTATGCTTACCTGATAATTTAATTTCCATCTGTATGAGGAGAGTCCACGGCTTCATTCATTACACACATACATACACTTGCATACAAACACACATATCTCATACACGCACACACATCTGACACATGCACATACAAAGGCATACATACATACACTTGCATACAAACACACACATCTCTTATATGCACACACATCTGACACACACACAAACATACAAACATATACATGCATACACTTGCAAAGAAACACACACACAGAGGCGTAAGTAGAAACCATATGGCCCAGGTGCAAGAATCTAAGAAGCCCCCCCCCCCAAAAAAAAAAGGTGAATTTGATACATATCTTTTTTTTTATTTTTAACTTTTAATATTTAACACAGGAAAAAAATGTGAATCAGATTACATGTCTGCAAAAGGAGGTACCCTGTGCCCACAGCCTGTGAGATGCTCTGACCCCCTATTACTGTATATAGTGATACTGTTTAACCCACCAGTACTGTATATAGTGAGTCAGTGACACAGTCTGTAATCTGCCGGTGAGATGGCTGGCCTGACCCTACCTGCCCCAGTACTTTATAAAGTGACCACAGTAGTCTGTGACATGGTCCAGCCCCCCCCCCGTACTGTATATAGTGGTATTGTATAGACTGACACCGTTTACCCCCCGCCCCCCCCCCCCCCCATGCTGTAGTAACAAGGTCTGTAATTTGCTGGTTCCACAAACACACACACATGCATGCATAAATACACACACAGTCACATACACACACACATAAACACCAATGGGTAAAACAGAAACACTAACCCCTGTAGTCAGAGACACTAGTGAAGCATCATGTCACACTTACATGATAGCAGTGCAAGCAGTGGCAGGTCAACGTTTTTTATTGAAAAAAATTGTGCCCTCTGCACCCCCTGTAGTTCCGCCCCTGCACACACATCTCATATATGCACACACATCTGACACACGCACATACAAACTCACATACATACACTTGCATACAAACACACACAGATAAACACACATATAAACAAAGATGCATATACATACTTACACTGATATTAAAAACATTAGGAATTCAATGCATTTGATTATTCACAAAAACTCACAAATGATAATGTTCAAAGATTATAAATTACATCTTTAAAAAAAAGAGTAAAATGAATAAAATAGTATGTATTGTAAATCAAAATGAAGATCCTACTAATGCCTACAAAATACCACCAGCAGAATATTATTCATTATCTATCCAGCAAAAAATGATACCAGTCTTTTAAATATCACTTTGCTTTTTACTGACTTGTAGGCAATTTAGTATAACTACCATAATTATTTTCTTGATTTCAGGTAACTGCATAAACCACTGGATTTTCTTCTTTTCTATTGGAGAGATAACCAAGATTCTTTCCACATTTTGAGACGACAAGGCCAGAAGGTTAGTGACAACAAAAAGCATTGCTTAAAGGGACAGTCTAGTCCAAAATTAACTCATGATTCAGATAGGGCATGTAATTTTAAACAACTACCAATTAACTTTTATCACCCATTTTGCTTTGTTCTCTTGGTATTCTTAGTTGAAAGCTAAACCGAGGAGGTTCATATGCTAATTTCTTAGATCTTGAAGTCCACCTCTTATATCTACCTTTTAAAACAATAACAATTCTGGTGTAGACTGTCCCTTTAAACCTATTTATTATCACGTATTGCTACAATACTCCGTCTTCAAACATAAATCAAGAACACCATATTTTATTTTTCTTCTGGATAATACTTAAAGGGACAGTCTAGTCCAAAATAAACTTTCATGATTCAGATAGAGAATGTAATTTTAAACAATTTTCCAACTTACTTTTATCACCAATTTTGCTTTGTTCTCTTGGTATTCTTAGTTGAAAGCTAAACCTAGGAGGTTCATATGTTAATTTCTAAGCCTTTAAAGGCTTTCTCTCAGGGTATTTTGACAGTTTTTCACCACTAGAGGGTGTTAGTTCATGTGTGTCATATAGATAACACTATGCTCACATACGTTGAGTTCCTAGGTGCCAGCACTGATTGGCTAAAATGCAAGTCTGTCAAAAGAGCTGAAATAAGGTGTGCTGTCTGTAAATGCTTAGATACAAGGTAATCACTGAGGTAAAAAGTGTATTTATATAATTGTGTTGGTTGTGCAAAACTAACGAATGGGTAATAAAGGGATTTTCTATCTTTTTAAAATTCTGGTGTAGACTGTCCCTTTAAAGGGATTGAAAGGTCAAAATTGACTAGAAATATACTACCATTAGCAACAATACATCTAGTAAAGTTATTACTGTTTTCCAGAGGCATCTGCACATATGGTGTCAGGGCCCATGCACCAGTATTCAAGCTTAGAGCGTTGCTGGTTGTGTGTATCGGCCAGTGAAGATTTCATTTGTATCATATGAGCCACTGCTGATTCTAAGCCTGAAAGTTAAAATCTCACCGGCATGAAGAGAAATCACACAAAATCTTTGGGATTTTTTTAGACCTTGTATTGTAATGTAGGGGTCTCTGTTTCACATAACGAACACACATTTCTCAAGATAAAATTTGTGTTTCTGAATTATTTTTAAGGGCTTCACTGTACCGACAAGAGGTGTTAGAATATCTGTTGCGAGGTTTTGAATATCAGGGCCTCTGTGAGAAGGTGTGGTGGTTGAATACTGGTGCACAGGCTCTCACAGCATATGTAACTTTTATTAGAAGCTTTTATTCTAATAGAAGTATAAAATGCACCCATGCACAGCTCAGTGTTGACCTTTCTATCCCTTTAACAAGATACTTAAAGGGAAAGTCTATACCAGACTTTTTATTGTTTTAAAAGGTAGATAATCCCTTTATTACCCATTTCCTAGTTTTGCATAACCAACACAGTTAGATTAATACACTTTTTACCTCTGTAAATACCTTGCATCTAAGCCTCTGCAAACTGCCCCCTTATTTCAGTTCTTTTGACAGACTTGCACTTTAGCCAATCAGTGCTAACTCCTAGGTAACTCCACGTGCACGAGCACGGTGTTATCTATATGATACACATGAACTAACACCCTCTAGTGGGGAAAAACTGTCAAAATGCATTGATCTAAGAGGTGGCCTTCAAGGTCTAAGAAATTAGCATATTAACCTCCTAGGTTTAGCTTTCAACTAAGAATACCAAGAGAACAAAGCAACAATGGTGATAAAAGTAAATTGGAAAGTTGTTCAAAAGGACATGCCCTATCTGAATCATGAAAGTTTATTTTTGACTAGACTGTCCCTTTAATATCCTCATTTCAGTAGCTACAAACACCATAAGTGGCACTGCATTTAGTTTATGTTAGTATTAAAGGCATATATTAAAGCCTATGTTAACAATACTAAATCACAATAAAGTAGTGTAGTGGGAATGTAATAATTCTGTACATAATAATTGCTTAATAATAGCACATTGTACAATATAGTTTTAACCACAGATTTTATTCCACATGTAGCACTTTGTTAATGCTTTTGTTCTAATGAGTGGCTCTGTATTAAATCAGACATTGCTGCATAGATGTCTCTGTAGGTAGCTGGGGGGCACTAGTCCCCCCCTGCGTAATGGCAACCACCTCCCGTGTGCGTCACCACAATTGTGATCGTTCCCCTTACTGCAGTGATATTTCCCCAGCTGTGTATATACTCTACTTTTGACTGTGCCCCTCCCTCGTGTATGATTTCTGAAGATGCAAATGCATTCCTGGAAGTCTGAAAGCACTGTGGTGCAGTGTTCAAAGAATCAAAACCAATTTTATTTAACTCTTGTTTAATACCAAGGATATAATATGACTAGGGCAGCTGTGTCCCTTTTTGTGCTGTATGAATAGTGGTGGTTTTATCGGGGTGCAAACCATGTTCATTACTGAATTTGTCAAGGTAGCATCTTTATGGGCTAGATTACAAGTTGAGTGCTAAATTACTGCTCGCCCCCAAAAGGGCAAATTTGCCCGTTTACTGGCGCTCAATATTTAATCATCCATTACAAGTAACTGGTTAATGCTACCGTGAGCTGCGCTGCTTACCCCCTTTACTGCGCGAGGTTCTGATGCCGTCTTAATAGGAGCCTATGGAAGTGCTCTCTCGTGAGCACAATGCTTCTCAGCAATGCGAATGCAAGGTCGTGTTCGCATTGCTGTCAACTTGTAATTCTAGCGCACATGAGCGTGCCTTGGAATTATAAAATAGAGCACAAATATCGCTTTTAGGAAAGTGATTTTTAGCACTCCCCTTAATGTAATCTGGTCCTATATGTCCATCACCGTACACCTGTACACAACTGTTATGGTATAAATTAGAATCCCCCTGTATGAGGTTGAGATTGCTGGACGTCAAATGGGAAAACTATCAACAAAGATCTGTGGTTGGAAAAACACAATAATAAGTTGGCAGGCAAAATCATTTTAAAATATTTTTAATTACGTAAAATATTAATTGTTTGCTATAATGTATATAAATGATATAATTTTTTAATTGATTCTGTGTGTGTGTGTAGGGGGGGCAGGGTAAAGGGATATGAAACCCAAAATGTTTCCTTCATGATTCAGAAAGGTCATACAATTGTAAATAACTTTCCAATTTAGTTCTATTATCTAATTTGCTTAGTTTGGGGAGCTACCTGCTGATTGGTGGCTGCCCATATCTGCATCTTATCATTGGCTTACCAATATTTTCCCAGCAGTAATGAAGCAACATTGGTAATATAACATCATTATTTTGTGTTTCATGTCCCTTTAAGGCTGCAAGTAAAGATTATTGTTGCATTTTGATACAACAGGACAAACCTAACCCAGTATACGTATTTTGTTTTTCTTTTCTTATCGTTTCCTTATTGAACTTGTTATGTTCAATCACTTTAATAATATACTTAATAATAAAAAAATATTGTTGTAGAGCTGATATTCTATTCCTTATACATCTTCTCACCTCCAAAGCGTAAAGTATGAGATGAGATTTGCCCACCAAGTAACATTTTGTAGAAGAAACTTTCTCTCCACAGTGCAGTCTTTCCAGCGCATGTGCACAAAGTAACGAGAACAAACTCTGCAGGGAAGGGACTTGGAAAGTAATGTTTGGGTTCCTGCCAAATCCCTCAGAGCCAGATGAAAGAATAACAAAGTGTTTGTGCTGGCTGAGATTCAGAGCTAGGACTGGGGATATCATAGTGAGCATGCAACAGCTGAATTAGGGGCCCTAGGTAATAGAGCTTTCAAGTTACCGTCACTTAAAGGGACATGAAACCCAAAAACATTTTTTCATGATTTTGAAAGAGCATACAATTATAAACAACTTTCTAATTTACTTCTATTATCTATTTTGCTTCATTCTCTTGATATTCTTTGCTGAAAAGCATATCTAGATATGCTTAGTAACTGCTGATTGGTAGCTGCACAAAGATGCCTCCTGTGATTGGTTCACCGTGTGCATTGCTATTTCTTCATTAAAGTATATCTAAAGAATAAAGCAAATTAGGTAATAGAAGTAAATTGGAATGTTGTTTAAAATTATATTCTCTACCTTAATCATGAAAGAAAATGTTTGGGTATAGTGTCCCTTTAAGGTCTCTGTTCAGCCATAAAGAGCAGACGTGGGGGCAAAGTGGTAAAAGCTGCAGTAATGATCAGTTGCACATGTCTGCTTGCAGGCAAATAATCTTACATGTACGAGGTTCAGAATTCAAAGAGAGGTTATTTCATCATTACAAACTAAAGGGTGGACAGCAATTAAAACATTTACTTTGATTTATTTTTAAATCTGTTTCTGAGACTTGAACACAAATCTGTCACCGCCCTGATTTATTTTGTTTTGGCACTTTGCAGCAATATAGAATCCCTACAGAAATACAGGACAATCTTAAAGGGATATGAAACTCCCTTGTTTTCTTTCATGATTTAGATAGAATATGCAACTTCTTATTTTTTTCTGTTATCCAATTTGCTTAGTTATCTTGGTATCCTTTGTTGAAAAGCATACCTGGGCTCAGGAGCAGCAGTGCACTACAAGGAGCTAGCTTTTGATTGGTGTCTGCACATATATGCTTCTTATTGGTTCGCCTGATGTGTTCAGCTACCTCTCAGTAGTGCATTGCTAATAATTTATCAAAGGATACCAAGAGAATGACAAAAATAAAATTTTATAATAGAAGTAAATTGAAAAATCTCTTAAAATGACATGTTTCCTTTAATGGTACACGTATGATGGGATATTAAGAGTAAAACTCCAGGGGGTAATTTGTCTCCCTTTCTGGACACTCATGATTTAAATATTATATTTAAACTTGCTTTGCTGCTTTTTTGGTAACCCAGCTTTTTGCTCCATAATACCAAGTGGAATCTGCATTGCCTAAGCTCTATATCTAATCTTTGTACAGTATTATAACAGGATTTCTCAAGTTTGTTCACTGGCCCTGATTGAAAAAAAATCCTGCTCCAGAACCTAACAATTATGAATTAAAACACATAATAAAAGATGCAGAAAAATATCACTGATAAGAAACATTAACAATAAAAATATATGCCCTAAATGTTGTGTAAAGTGAAATAGGGAGACTTTGAGGGTAATATAGCAAAGTAGTCTATTGGGAGATTTCCTTATAAAACGATTTGTTACCCTGGAATGGTCTGAGTCAGATAGATTGTATTAATATAATGGTGGTTCAATAAATATAAAATATTCCTTGGGGAAGCTGCTGTACCTGAGTAATTGCAGACAGTGTGACACACTAAGTCTATTCTGTGCTAGTTATTCATCTTTAGACATTATTACAAGGCTGGTGAGCTTATCAAAAGTTTTACTCATTGAATGCGGGGTTTACAGACCTTCCTTTGATGAATAATAGGGGTTTACAGACCTTCCTTTAATGAATAATATTCAGCCTCAACCTCTTTATCATTTGTGTAGTTATCTTTTTGTAAATATTGCTCTGTAATCAGGTACAAGTGTTATAGGGCTGACGGATAATTATTTTTGTATATTACAAATAAACCGTGAAGACTAAGAAATATAGGAAGAACAAAAAATATATACAGTTAACCAGTGATTTGCAACTTTTTTTTGCTGTGGCACACTTTTTTACATTAAAAAATCCTGCGGCACACCACCATCCCAAAATTTTACAAAATCACACATTGTAGCCTAATACAGGATATATATATATATATATATATATATATACATACACACTGTACTGTGCTGCCATGCCATGCCTCCTACAAACTATACAGGACATATTGACATTCATTCACAAACAATCATAATGATTGTCTGTGAATGAATGTCAATATCATGGTTGTAAATGATGCCTGATGAGCCTGTCACATACCTCCCAATATTTCAAAATTTGAAAGAGGGACACCCCCGCACTGTTGTCAGTCTGCCGCGGCACACCTGAGGATCTCTCACGGCACACTAATGTGCCACGGCACACTGGTTGAAAAACACTGCAGTAAACAACAGGTTGCAGTTAATCAAGCACATTTGGTTTTTGGATTATGAAATCAAAAGATTAACACGACAGAAAATGATTTTATGTTGTTTTTGGGAGGTAACAATTTCAAACATTAGGGGTATTGAATTCAAGTATTTTAGGATTATGATCATTGGGAGAACACGCTGACAATAGCAGCTGAAGTGCAGAAATCGTTAACTACAGAAAACAACATGCAAGATTATAATCAACAGTATTGTTAGCTAGGGAAGATAATTATTGTTACTATTTATTTGTATAGCTAATTCTATAACACTAACATGGCATGCTGTGACGTATTGGAGCTCGGCATCATTGCATTTTTTTCCCTTTAACTTGACAAATTATTTCTTACTCGTCCCACAGGATTCTGTATGCAGTTTCTAGTAGTAGTTTTCATGCACAGTTTACTGGTTATTAGTGCTGTTAAAGGGACAGTCTAGTATAAATTAAACTTTCATTATTCAAATAGGACTTTTAATTTTAATCAACTTTCCAATTTACTTTTATCATCAAATTTGCTTTTTTCTCTTGGTATTCTTAGTTTATACTAAACATAGGTAGGCTCATATGCTAATTTCTAAGCCTTTGAGGGCTGCCCCTTATCACATGCTTTTTAAATCTCTTTTCAACACAAAGAGACAGAACGTACACGTGGGCCATATATAGATAACACTGTGTTCAGGCACAGAAAGTTACTTAAGATTTAGCACAATACAATGCTAAATTTAAGACAATAGATAATAAACAGTCACAGTCATGTGATCAGGGGGCTGGAAGAAGGTTCCTAGATACAAGGTAATCACAGAGGTAAAAAATATATTAATATAACTATGTTAATTATGCAAAATTGAGGAATGGGTAATAAAGGGATTATCTATCTTTCTCTTGCAAGGTGTATCCAGTCCACGGATTCATCCTTACTTGTGGGATATTCTCATTCCCTACAGGAAGTGGCAAAGAGAGCACAGAGCAGAGCTGTCCATATAGCTCCCCCTTTGGCTCCGCCCCCCAGTCATTCTCTTTGCCGCTCTAACAAGTAGTATCTCCACGGGAGGGTAAAGTGAATGTGGCGTTAGATATGTAGTTTTTATATCTTCAATCAAAAGTTTGTTATTTTTAAATAGTACCGGTTTGTGCCATTTACTCTCTGGCAGAAATATGATGAAGAATTCTGCTGAGAGGAAAATGATTTTAGCATGTTGTAACTAAAATCCATTGCTGTTCCCACACAGGAATGAGGAGTACCAGAAAACTTCAGTTGGGGGGTACAGTTTGCAGGCTTAACTGCTTTGAGGTATGTTTCAGGCATCTTTTTTCTAGTCAAGACAAGATAATGCTAGAAGACTGACAAGATTCCCCATGTGGGAAGGGTAAGCCATGTTCTGAAACTTAGTATAGAACTAGAGGCTTATTTAAGTGGGCTCAATAGACTGGTTATCACTTTAGCAGGGTAATCGATTATTTTGTTTAGAAAAATGCTCTTTATTGACACTTTTAAGCACTTTTGGTGTGTTTATTGGGGTTTTATTCCACATGGCATTACTTTTAGTCTCCTAAATTGGGTTCTGAAGGCCCCACAGCTCCGGAGTGCAGTGGGAGGGGCCTAATTTCGCGCCTCAGTTGCGCAGTTTATTCTGATAAGATTTCCCTGCATGCTGCTTCACATGGGTCCAGAGACTGCTTGAGGACTTCAGGAGGCTTGATTTTCTCAAATTCAATCCTTAAGGGAAGGTAGGGCCACAGCAGGCTGCTGTGGCAAGGTGCTGTAGTTTATTAACCGGTTGTTTGCTTTAGGCGGCTCCGGTTTGGGCATTAAAGGGTTAATCAGGCTGAAACTTGCTGTGCAATCATATCGAAGCATTAGGCACATACTGTAAAAATTTCAAGAGATTTGGTTAATTTTTCACCGTTTTGTAAAATTGTGTGCTCTTTTATTATCTTAAAGGCACAGTACCATTTATTGCAAATTGTATTTTTTATTACATAAAGTGTTTTTGCAAGCCTGCTTGTGTATAATACCAATCTGTTAAACATGTCTGACACTAAGGAAAAGCCTTGCTCTATGTGTTCAGAAGCCATGGTGGAACCCCCACTCAAAATGTGTCCCAAGTGCACTAATGTGTCTATACACTTTAAAGATCATATTGTGTCACTTAAAAATATAGCCCTAGATTATTCTTTGACTGAAGGTAATGAGGATAGTCCGCCTTCCTCTCCCCATGTGTCATCACTAGTTACGCCCGCTCGAGCGATACCTAGTACCTCTAGTGCATTAGCACCTATTACATTGCAACAACTGGCGGCAGTCATGGATAATTCCCTTGCGGCCTTTCTATCCAAACTGCCAGTTTTCCCTTAAAAGCACGATAGCTCTGTTTTGAGAACAGATGAGGAGCAGTCGGAAACTTTGGGAGGCTTATCTGATGTACCCTCACAACACTCTGAAGTAGGGGCAAGGGATGTTATGTCTGAGGGAGAAATTTCTGACTCAGGAAAAGTTTCTCAGCGGGCAGAATCAGATTCACTAGCATTTAAATTTAAATTGGAACACCTCCGCGTACTGCTTAGGGAGGTCTTATCAACTCTGGATGATTGTGACCCTATGGTGGTCCCAGAGAAATTGTGTAAAATGGACAAATATCTAGAAGTCCCTGTATACACTGATGCGTTTCCGATCCCTAAGAGGGTGGCGGATATTGTTGCTAGGGAGTGGGAAAGACCAGGTGTACCTTTTGTTCCCCCACCAATCTTTAAGAAAATGTTCCCCATAACTGATCCCAGGCGGGACGCGTGGCAGACGGTCCCTAAGGTAGAGGGGGCAGTTTCAACACTAGCCAAGCGCACAACCATACCAACTGAAGACAGTTGTGCTTTCAAAGATCCTATGGATAAAAAATTAGAAGGTTTACTAAAGAAAATATTTGTTCAACAAGGTTTCCTTCTCCAACCTATTGCCTGCATTATTCCTGTAACTACTGCAGCGGCTTTCTGGTTTGAGGCGCTGGAGGAGTCGCTCCAGACGGAGACCTCATATGACGAAATTATGGATAGAATTAAGGCTCTAAAGCTGGCTAATTCTTTTATCACAGATGCCACTTTGCAATTAGCTAAGTTAGCGGCGAAAAATTCTGGTTTTGCCATCATGGCGCGCAGAGCGCTTTGGCTTAAATCATGGTCGGCCGACGTTTCGTCTAAAATAAAATTACTGAATATTCCTTTCAAGGGAAAGACCCTTTTCGGGCCCGAGTTGAAAGAGATTATTTCGGATATCACTGGGGGAAAGGGCCATGCCCTCCCGCAAGATAGGCCTTTCAAGGCTAAAAACAAGGCTAATTTTCGTTCCTTTCGCAACTTCAGGAGCGGTCCTGCTTCAGCCTCTGCTACCGCAAAGCAAGAGGGTAACACTTCACAGCCCAAGGCAACCTGGAAGCCTTTGCAGGGCTGGAACAAGGGTAAACAGGCCAAGAAGCCTGCAGCTGCTACTAAGACAGCATGAAGGGGTAGCCCCCGATCCGGGACCGGATCTGGTAGGGGGCAGACTGTCTCTTTGCTCAGGCTTGGGCAAGAGATGTTCCCGATCCCTGGGCATTAGAGATAGTTGCTCAGGGATATCTTCTAGAATTCAAGGACTCTCCTCCAAGGGGAAGGTTCCACATTTCTCGTCTGTCTACAGACCAGACAAAGAAAGAGGCGTTCTTACGCTGTGTAGAAGATCTACTCAAGATGGGAGTGATATACCCAGTTCCAATTACAGAACAAGGACTGGGTTTTTACTCAAACCTGTTTGTGGTTCCCAAAAAGTAAGGAACTTTCAGACCAATCCTGGATCTAAAAATTCTAAACAAATTCCTCAGAGTTCCAGCTTTCAAGATGGAGACCATTCGGACAATCTTACCGATAATCCAGGAAGGTCAATATATCTAAAACCACTAGAAACCTAAATAGCTGCACTATCAGGGTCTATATAGGAGGTGCGCCAATATAAATCGACAATATGAGCGTATATAAAATCAATTTTCAAGCCTGTTAGTATTTGGGGCATAGATTAAGACCATACGAGATAAACTGTTAAATAGTAAATGATTAATAATAATATAAAAACCTAGATAACAAAAAATTGTATATATTTAATATGCCTATCAAAGTCCCAAATCAGAAGAGTGAATATAAATATATATGTAAGTCCATATGAACCATAGACCAGATCCCAGAGCTAAACTGGGATCTTCTAACCATCAGCTAATCACAGGCTAGTATACGTATACCCTACTTTTGCACATGCTCAATAGAAACTGGCACCTCAAAACTGTGCAAAAGGCTGGTTGGACTCTCAGCCGAGTGCTGGATTTCTATAGCACTGATCGGTTTCTGTTGGCGTTCCTGAGAGGTGACGAGTATCAGGATTGTAGCCTCATTCTGGATACCATCTGCTTCAGCCACTGTGAGTCAGCCGAAGGGTGATGGGGGAAACCAGACGTGGACTCCTTGCCCAATGTGCTTAGAGGGATATGGCTGCACCTCACTGACGAGGCCCAAAGGAGGCCGAAACGATCGTCTGGGGTTGTCATGTTCCTTGTTCAGAGGAGAATTGCCTGGTATTTCGGGGCTGGACTGACCATGTCGGCGGGATCAGACTGATATACTACAGGAAAGTTTTCCTCTGTGAGAAGCACAATTGGGCAGAAAGAAGCTACTACCAGGTGGCAACCGGGCCATAGAACAAGCTATTGATGCTGCTGTTCGTTCCTGGCAGACTGCTTCTCTTTCTGTTTTGCATATGTAAATATGACCCTGGGGATAGTCTCCCTAAGGGTGATGGGGGAAACCAGACGTGGACTCCTTGCCCAATGTGCTTAGAGGGATATGGCTGCACCTCACTGACGAGGCCCAAAGGAGGCCGAAACGATCGTCTGGGGTTGTCATGTTCCTTGTTCAGAGGAGAATTGCCTGGTATTTCGGGGCTGGACTGACCATGTCGGCGGGATCAGACTGATATACTACAGGAAAGTTTTCCTCTGTGAAAAGCACAATTGGGCAGAAAGAAGCTACTACCAGGTGGCAACCGGGCCATAGAACAAGCTATTGATGCTGCTGTTCGTTCCTGGCAGACTGCTTCTCTTTCTGTTTTGCATATATATTTAATATGCCTATCAATGTCCCAAATCAGAAGAGTGAATATAAATATATATGTAAGTCCATATGAACCATAGACCAGATCCCAGAGCTAAACTGGGATCTTCTAACCATCAGCTAATCACAGGCTAGTATACATATACCCTACTTTTGCACATGCTCAATAGAAACTGGCACCTCAAAACTGTGCAAAAGGCTGGTTGGACTCTCAGCCGAGTGCTGGATTTCTATAGCACTGATCGGTTTCTGTTGGCGTTCCTGAGAGGTGACGAATATCAAGATTGTAGCCTCATTCTGGATACCATCTGCTTCAGCCACTGTGAGTCAGCCGAATGGCTCAGAAGTTTCGGCCTGCACGATATTGCACTGCTTGTGCAACTTTACCTGTGAGTACATGGTATATATTGTGTATTCATAATTTGCCCCTGTTTGGAATTTGCTGCACTAAGAGCGCCTCTCGTTTTTTGTCTTCTAGGACTGTATTTTTTTAAGGTCAATATATGACTACCGTGGATCTAAAGGATGCGTACCTTCATATTCCTATCCACAAAGATCACCATCAGTTCCTAAGGTTCACTTTTCTGGACAAGCATTACCAGTTCGTGGCCCTTCCCTTCGGGTTGGCCACCGCTCCCAGAATTTTCACAAAGGTGCTAGGGTCCCTTCTAGCGGTACTAAGACTGTGGGGCATCGCAGTAGCACCCTATCTGGACGACATCTTAATACAGGCGTCGTCTTTTCCCAGAGCCAAGGCTCATACGGATATTGTTCTGGCCTTTCTAAGGTCTCATGGGTGGAAGGTGAACACCGAAAAAAGTTCTCTGTCCCCGCTCACAAGGGTTCTCTTCCTGGGAACATTAATAGACTCGGTAGAAATGAAAATTTTTCTGACGGAGGTCAGAAGGTTAAAGCTTCTAAGTAATTGCCGAGCTCTTCATTCCATTCCTCGGCCATCTGTAGCTCAGTGCATGGAGGTAATCGGATTAATGGTAGCAGCAATGGACGTAGTCCCTTTTGCTCAAATTCATCTCAGGCCACTGCAATTGTGCATGCTCAAACAGTGGAATGGAGATTATGCAGATTTGTCTCCTCAAATCCAACTGGACCAGAAAACCAGAGATTCTCTTCTCTGGTGGTTGTCTCAGGATCACCTGTCTCAGGGAATGTGCTTCCGCAGACCGGAGTGGATCATTGTAACGACCGATGCCAGTCTGTTAGGCTGGGGCGCGGTCTGGGGCTCCCTGAAAGCTCAGGGCCTATGGTCTCGGGAAGAGTCTCTTCTCCCGATAAACATTTTGGAACTGAGAGCGATATTAAACACGCTCCAGGCATGGCCTCAGCTAGCGGCGGCCAAGTTCATCAGATTTCAGTCGGACAACATCACGACTGTAGCATACATAAATCATCAGGGAGGAACAAAGAGTTCCTTAGCGATGAAGGAAGTAACCAAGATAATCAGGTGGGTGGAGAATCACTCTTGCCATCTATCTGCAATTCACATCCCAGGAGTAGACAACTGGGAAGCGGATTTCCTAAGTCGTCAGACTTTTCACCCGGGGGAGTGGGAACTCCACCCGGAGGTATTTGCTCAGCTGACTCAGCTACAGGGCATTCCAGAGTTGGATCTGATGGCGTCCCGTCAGAACACCAAACTTCCTCTTTACGGATCCAGGTCCAGGGACCCCAAGGCGGCATTGATAGATGCTCTAGTAGCGCCTTGGTCCTTCAATCTGGCCTATGTCTTTCCACCGTTTTCCCTTCTCCCTCGGCTGGTAGCCAGAATCAAACAGGAGAAGGCCTCGGTAATTCTGATAGCACCTGCGTGGCCACGCAGGACTTGGTATGCAGACCTAGTGGACATGTCATCTGTCCCACCATGGACACTGCCAATGAGGCAGGATCTTCTAATACAGGGTCCATTCAAGCATCCAAATCTAGTTTCTCTGCAGCTGACCGCTTGGAGATTGAACGCTTAATTCTATCCAAGCGTGGGTTCTCTGAATCAGTCATAGATACTCTGATCCAAGCTAGAAAACCTGTCACCAGGAAAATTTACCATAAGATATGGCGGAAATATCTTTGTTGGTGTGAATCAAAGGGTTACTCGTGGAGTAAGATTAGGATTCCAAGGATATTGTCTTTTCTCCAAGAAGGATTGGAGAAAGGTTTATCAGCTAGTTCCTTAAAGGGGCAGATATCCGCTCTGTCTATCCTTTTACACAAGCGTCTGGCAGAAGTACTAGATGTTTAAGCGTTTGCACAGGCGTTAGTCAGAATCAAGCCTGTCTATAAATCTGTGGCTCCTCCATGGAGTTTAAATTTAGTTCTTTCAGTTCTTCAAGGGGTTCCGTTTGAACCTTTACATTCCATAGATATTAAGTTATTATCTTGGAAAGTTTTGTTTTTGGTAGCTATATATTCTGCTCGAAGAGTTTCAGAATTGTCTGCTTTGCAGTGTAATTCACCCTATCTGGTGTTTCATGCAGATAAAGTAGTTTTGCGTACCAAACCTGGTTTTCTTCCTAAAGTTGTTTCTAATAAGAACATTAACCAGGAAATCATTGTTCCTTCTCTGTGTCCTAATCCAGCTTCTAAGAAGGAACGGCTTTTACACAATCTTGATGTGGTTCGTGCTTTGAAATTCTATTTACAAGCAACTAAGGATTTCAGACAAACATCATCTTTGTTTGTTGTCTATTCTGGTAAGAGGAGAGGTCAGAAAGCGACGGCTACCTCTCTTTCCTTCTGGTTGAAAAGCATCATCCGATTGGCTTATGAGACTGCTGGGCAGCAGCCTCCTGAACGAATTACAGCTCATTCCACCAGAGCTGTGGCTTCCACTTGGGCCTTCAAGAATGAGGCTTCTGTTGAACAGATTTGTAAGGCAGCGACTTGGTCTTCACTGCATACTTTTGCCAAATTTTACAAATTCGATACTTTTGCTTCTTCGGAGGCTATTTTTGGGAGAAAGGTTTTGCAAGCAGTGGTGCCTTCCGTTTAGGTTACCTGTCTTGTTCCCTCCCTTCATCCGTGTCCTAAAGCTTTGGTATTGGTATCCCACAAGTAAGGATGAATCTGTGGACTGGATACACATTGCAAGAGGAAACAGAATTTATGCTTACCTGATAAATTACTTTCTCTTGCGGTGTATCCAGTCCACGGCCCGCCCTGGCAATTAAGTCAGGTTAAAATTTCTTGTTTAAACTACAGTCACCACTGCACCCTATGGTTTCTCCTTTTTCTCCTAACCGTCGGTCGAATGACTGGCGGGCGGAGTCAGAGGGGGAGCTATATGGACAGCTCTGCTGTGTGCTCTCTTTGCCACTTCCTGTAGGGAATGAGAATATCCCACAAGTAAGGATGAATCCGTGGACTGGATACACCGCAAGAGAAAGTAATTTATCAGGTAAGCATAAATTCTGTTTTTAAAACAATAACAATTCTATGGTAGACTGTCCCTTTAAGGGATATTTAAAGGATACTGCTACATCATTTCAAACACTGGATCATTTTAACTATGGCTCTGAAACTACCTGTACATGGTTATGTGACATGCAATTTCACGTGGTGAGCAAGTTAAAACATTTGTAAAAAGTAAAAGTGTAGAGGCTGCTGACTGAATGTTGAGTCACACATCTCTGTCAGCATGAAATCAGTTCCTGGTAGCACCTGTTTTTGCTTAATATCCAGAGATAAAAAGTATGACTCAGGCACTCTAAGGTAAGGAACCTGATTTAAAGAGCTTTCCTTAAACGTCACAGTGTGGTTATCCGTCATATGATCGAAAACCAGGAAATGGCCAAATATGGCCAATAAGACTTTTATTTAGGGTTAGTAATTACCATAAAACCACACAAAAAGCAAACATTTCATACATCATTGATACAGGCAGTGACAGTGCTCATTATTCCATTTCCTGTGACAAATTGTAAATAATATTATATTGAGCCAACATATTTTGTTTTGTTTATGCCAAAAAAATAATGGATCAAATTTAAATTATTTTTTTGTGAAAGGCAGTTTTAGGGTTATATTTATATAAATAAAATGATGCTTCAATTTAAACATGCACAGAGTGAGCAATGCTTTAGGAAACATAACACTAGCTTATACTTACTACAAACCTAAATATACACACCAGTCTTAAAACAATTAAACAGGAGTAGCAAGTTCTTCCCAAACTGTAGTTGCCAGGTAACATGGTGACACAGACAAGGTGTTGTGATTTCCACAGTTCACATACATTGTGTAACCTGGGAAGTGGGGGGCACATCACCGAATAGTAGTGTTGGGGCTACCAGGCCTTATGTTGGGTAACTTAGATATATACTGTTCAACCATTAGTAACATAGTTGGGGTAGAAGACATATAAAATGGTACCTTTTGAACATTCTTAGTTAACCTAAATCCCAGGGGCCACAGTCTGGCCCTCCTCCAGTTGTTGCTATAACACTTGTGTCCCTGCTATGTTAATATATGTTGTATACGCAAAGCTCTCCACCATCCTGCATATTGCAGTGTTTGGCAGCTTTCAACCACCTTTCGCTATTTACGTAGAAATAGGGACCAAGTAAACCCTATCCATATCTCTGGATTGCATGGGCTTACTTTGATAAATAGTTGCTTATTTAAACTAGTTTGTAATGAAGAACAAATATTTATTTTTCATAAACCTGTGAAAAAAATGCATGACATTTGGAGTGAATTAGATTTCAACTGATGCCCTTCTTCTGAGAAGATTGGACACCACTGCTCCGTTCATACCATTATATATAAATAAGATATATAACCCTTTAATTGCTAGTCCTTCTGGCAATGAGAGGTTTAGAACAAGGCTCCTTTTTAACAGCGCAGTAAGAATACTTCATTTTTTCCATACTTATAGGTTTTTAATATTTATTATTTATGTGAAGTTGATTTTCTATTTCTGTATGACCAGTATAATGCTACAACCTCTCATTATTCATTGGCAGCAGGGTTTATACAGAGCAAACTCATGTCACATGACCATGTGCTCTGTATGATTAATTTCTCCAGGTCAAATTCTTCACTGCCACCCTTGTTGTAAACACAGGGCTGCCCTTTTGCTGTTTGTATAATGAATCAGGAAGGAGGGGAAGGATTATCCAGTTTCTGCTTAAAGTTTAACATAATCAACAAGACATAAAAATAATGGCAAATGGTCTGTCCTGAATCCTCAGAGAGAAACTGCAGATATCTGCTATAAAGATAAAATGTAAATATGGACAGAGTTTTATATATACAGTGCACAGTTTGTATGTGTATTCCACTGACATAATCAGTTAGTGGTGTATGCAATTTACAACTCCATATAATTCTGCATAACTTTATAATGGCACTTGAAATCATATCTAAAATTCTAATTGTAATTTTGTTTTGTATATTTCATAGTTTAAAACTGTGGATTGCAACTGTAAATTTTCATTAAACCAAGAAATTATAGAGTTTCTCTTGCAAGGTGTATCCAGTCCACGGATTCATCCTTACTTGTGGGATATTCTCATTCCCTACAGGAAGTGGCAAAGAGAGCACACAGCAAAGCTGTCCATATAGCTCCCCCTCTGGCTCCGCCCCCCCAGTCATTCTCTTTGCCGCTCTAACAAGTAGCATCTCCACGGGAGGGTAAAGTGAATGTGGTGTTAGATTTGTAGTTTTTATATCTTCAATCAAAAGTTTGTTATTTTTAAATAGTGCCGGTTTGTACTATTTACTCTCTGGCAGAAAGTGAAGAAGAATTCTGCTGAGAGGAAAATGATTTTAGCATGTTGTAACTAAAATCCACTGCTGTTCCCACGCAGGACTGAGGAGTACCAGAAAACTTCAGTTGGGGGAACAGTTTGCAGGCTTAACTGCTACAAGGTATGTTCAGTCATCTTTTTCTAGTCAAGACTTAGTAATGCTAGAAGACTGACAAGAATTCCCATGTGGGGAAGGTAAGCCATATTCTGAGACTCAGTATAGAAGGAAGGCTTAATTAACAGGGCTAAAAGACTGGTGGACACTGTTAAAGGGCAATCGATTATTTTATAGTGAAAATATGACGTTTGTACAAGTTACTTTTGGAGTGGTTTATGGGTTTTTTATTCCACATGGCAGAATTTTAGACACCTATTGAGGGTTTGGAAGGCCCCACAACTCCGGAGTGGAGAGGGAGGGGGCCTAAATTTCGCGCCTCAGTTGCGCAGTTCATATTGCAGACAGCTTCATGCAGCTTCACGTGGAGGGTCCAAAGAATACTTGAGGACTTCATAGAGGCTTATTTCTATCAAATCAATCCCCAGGGGCAAGGTAGGGCCACAGCAGATTGCTGTGGCACGGTGCTGTAGTTTGCTAACCGGTTGTCAGCTTTAGGTTGCTCCGGTTCGGGCATTAAGGGGTTAATTTACTGTGCAATCATTCCAAAGCATTAAGACAGTGTGGTAAGGAAGATTGGATAATTTTTTGAGATTTAGTAAAAGAGTGTGCGCTTTTTATTATTTAAAGGCACAGTACCGTTTTTTTCTCAAATTGTATTTTTCAGTATTTGAGTGCTGTCTAAGTCTGTTTAACATGTCTGAGCCTACAGATAGGCGTTGCTCTATGTGTTTAGTAGCCATGGTGGAACCCCCTTTACATTTGTGTTTTAAGTGTGCTAATGTGTCTAAGCATTTTCAAGATCACAATGTTTCACTTATAAATGTATCCCAAGATGATTCTTTAACAGAAGGTAACGAGGATAGCCCACCTTCCTCTCCCCATGTGTCGACACCAGTTACGCCCCCGCGCAAGCGATGCCTAGTACCTCTAGCGCATTGGCCCCTATTACATTTCAACAATTAGCAGCAGTCATGGATAATTCCCTTGCGGCATTCTTATCCAAACTGCCAGTTTTTCCTAAAAAGCGTGATAGCTCGGTCTTAAGAACAGAGTATGAGCAATCAGAAGCTTTGGAGGATTTATCTGTTGTACCCTCACAACACTCTGAAGGGACGGTGAGGGATGTGCTCTCCGAGGGAGAAATTTCTGATACAGGAAAGGTTTCTCAGCGGGCAGAATCAGATTCCTTAGCGTTTAAATTTAAGCTGGAACACCTCCGCGTGCTGCTTAAGGAGGTATTAGCTACGCTGGATGATTGGGACCCCATGGTGGTCCCAGAGAAATTGTGTAAAATGGACAAATATCTAGAAGTCCCTGTATACACTGATGCGTTTCCGATCCCGAAGAGGGTGGCGGATATTGTGGATAGGGAGTGGGAGAGACCAGGTGTACCCTTTGTTCCCCCCCCTATCTTTAAGAAAATGTTCCCCATAACTGATCCCAGGCGGGACGCATGGCAGACGGTCCCTAAGGTAGAGGGGGCAGTTTCGACACTAGCCAAACGCACAACCATACCAATTGAAGACAAGTTGTGCTTTCAAAGATCCTGTGGATAAAAAATTAGGTTTACTAAAGAAAATATTTGTTCAACAGGGTTTCCTTCTCCAACCTATTGCCTGCATTATTCCTGTTACTACTGCAGCGGCTTTCTGGTTTGAGGCACTGGAGGAGTCGCTCCAGACGGAGACCTCATATGATGAAATTATGGATAGAATTAAGGCTCTAAAGCTGGCTAATTCTTTTATCACAGATGCCGCTTTCCAATTAGCTAAGTTAGCGGCGAAAAATTCTGGTTTTGCGATCATGGCGCGCAGAGCGCTTTGGCTTAAATCATGGTCGGCCGATGTGTCGTCTAAGACTAAGTTACTGAATATTCCTTTCAAGGGAAAGACCCTTTTCGGGCCCGAGTTGAAAGAGATTATTTCGGATATCACTGGGGGAAAGGGCCATGCCCTCCCGCAAGATAGGCCTTTTAAGGCTAAAAACAAGGCTAATTTTCGTTCCTTTCGCAACTTCAGGAGCGGTCCTGCTTCAACCTCTGCGACCGCAAAGCAAGAGGGTAACTCTCCACAGCCCAAGGCAACCTGGAAGCCTTTGCAGGGCTGGAACAAGGGTAAACAGGCCAAGAAGCCTGCAGCTGCTACTAAGGCAGCATGAAGGGGTAGCCCCCGATCCGGGACCGGATCTGGTAGGGGGCAGACTCTCTGTCTTTGCTCAGGCTTGGGCAAGAGATGTTCCCGATCCCTGGGCATTAGAGATAGTTGCTCAGGGATATCTTCTAGAATTCAAGGACTCTCCTCCAAGGGGAATTTTCCACATTTCTCATCTGTCTACAGACACGACAAAGAAAGAGGCGTTCTTACGCTGTGTAGAAGATCTACTCAAGATGGGAGTGATATATACAGTCCCAATTACAGAACAAGGACTGGGTTTTTACTCAAACCTGTTTGTGGTTCCCAAAAAAAGAAGGAACTTTCAGACCAATCCTGGATCTAAAAATTCTAAACAAATTCCTCAGAGTTCCATCCTTCAAGATGGAGACCATTCGGATAATCTTGACAATGATCCAGGAAGGTCAATATATGACTACCGTGGATCTAAAGGATGCGTACCTTCATATTCCTATCCACAAAGATCACCATCAGTTCCTAAGGTTCGCTTTTCTGGACAAGCATTACCAGTTTGTGGCCCTTCCCTTCGGGTTGGCCACCGCTCCAAGAATTTTCACAAAGGTGCTAGGGTCCCTTCTGGCGGTCCTAAGACCGCGGGGCATTGCAGTAGCACCCTATCTGGACGACATCTTAATACAGGCGTCGTCTTTTCTCAGAGCCAAGGCTCATACGGAAATTGTTCTGGCCTTTCTAAGGTCTCACGGGTGGAAGGTGAACACCGAAAAAAGTTCTCTGTCCCCGCTCACAAGGGTTCCCTTCCTGGGAACATTAATAGACTTGGTAGAAATGAAAATATTTCTGACGGAGGTCAGAAGGTTAAAGCTTCTAAGCACTTGCCGAGCTCTTCATTCCATTCCTCGGCCATCTGTAGCTCAGTGCATGGAGGTAATCGGATTAATGGTAGCAGCAATGGACGTAGTCCCTTTTGCTCGAATTCATCTCAGGCCACTGCAATTGTGCATGCTCAAACAGTGGAATGGGGATTATGCAGATTTGTCTCCTCAAATCCAACTGGACCAGAACACCAGAGATTCTCTTCTCTGGTGGTTGTCTCAGGATCACCTGTCTCAGGGAATGTGCTTCCACAGACCGTAGTGGATCATCGTAACGACCGACGCCAGTCTGATAGGCTGGGGCGCGGTCTGGGGCTTCCTGAAAGCTCAGGGCCTATGGTCTCGGGAAGAGTCTCTTCTCCCGATAAACATTTTGGAACTGAGAGTGATATTCAATACGCTCCAGGCATGGCCTCAGCTAACGGCGGCCAAGTTCATCAGATTTCAGTCGGACAACATCACGACTGTAGCATACATCAATCATCAGGGAGGAACAAAGAGTTCCTAAGCGATGAAGGAAGTAACCAAGATAATCAGGTGGGCAGAGGATCACTCTTGTCACCTATCTGCAATTCACATCCCAGGAGTAGACAACTGGGAAGCGGATTTCCTAAGTCGTCAGACTTTTCACCCGGGGGAGTGGGAACTCCACCCGGAGGTATTTGCTCAGCTGACTTAGCTTTGGGGCATTCTGGAGTTGGATCTGATGGCGTCCCGTCAGAACACCAAACTTCCTCTTTACGGATCCAGGTCCAGGGATCCCAAGGCGGCATTGATAGATGCTCTAGTAGCGCCTTGGCCCTTCAATCTGGCCTATGTCTTTCCACCGTTTCCCCTTCTCCCTCGGCTGGTAGCCAGAATCAAACAGGAGAAGGCCTTGGTAATTCTGATAGCGCCTGCGTGGCCACGCAGGACTTGGTATGCAGACCTAGTGGACATGTCATCTGTTCCACCATGGACACTGCCAATGAGGCAGGATCTTCTAATACAGGGTCCATTCAAGCATCCAAATCTAGTTTCTCTGAAGCTGACTGCTTGGAGATTGAACGCTTAATTCTATCCAAGCGTGGGTTCTCTGAATCAGTCATAGATACTCTGATCCAAGCTAGAAAACCTGTCACCAGGAAAATTTACCATAAGATATGGCGGAAATATCTTTGTTGGTGTGAATCCAAGGGTTACTCGGGGAGTAAGATTAGGATTCCAAGGATATTGTCTTTTCTCCAAGAAGGATTGGAGAAAGGTTTATCAGCTAGTTCCTTAAAGGGGCAGATATCCGCTCTGTCTATCCTTTCACACAAGCGTCTGGCAGAAGTGCCAGATGTTCAAGCGTTTGCACAGGCGTTAGTCAGAATCAAGCCTGTCTATAAACCTGTGGCTCCTCAATGGAGTCTAAATTTAGTTCTTTCAGTTCTTCAAGGGGTTCCTTTTGAACCTTTACATTCCATAGATATTAAGTTATTATCTTGGAAAGTCTTGTTTTTGGTAGCTATTTCTTCTGCTAGAAGAGTTTCAGAATTGTCTGCTTTGCAGTGTAATTCACCCTATCTGGTGTTCCATGCAGATAAGGTAGTTTTGCGTACCAAACCTGGGTTTCTTCCTAAAGTTGTTTCTAATAAGAACATTAACCAGGAAATCATTGTTCCTTCTCTGTGTCCTAATCCAGCTTCTAAGAAGGAACAGCTTTTACACAATCTTGATGTGGTTCGTGCTTTGAAATTCTATTTACAAGCAACTAAGGATTTCAGACAAACATCATCTTTGTTTGTTGTCTATTCTGGTAAGAGGAGAGGTCAAAAAGCGACGGCTACCTCTCTTTCTTTCTGGTTGAAAAGCATCATCCGATTGGCTTATGAGACTGCTGGGCAGCAGCCTCCTGAACGAATTACAGCTCATTCCACCAGAGCTGTGGCTTCCACTTGGGCCTTCAAGAATGAGGCTTCTGTTGAACAGATTTGTAAGGCAGCAACTTGGTCTTCACTGCATACTGTTGCCAAATTTTACAAATTCTATACTTTTGCTTGTTCGGAGAATATTTTTTGGGAGAAAGGTTTTGCAAGCAGTGGTGCCTTCCGTTTAGGTTACCTGTCTTGTTCCCTCCCTTCATCCGTGTCCTAAAGCTTTGGTATTGGTATCCCACAAGTAAGGATGAATCCGTGGACTGGATACACCTTGCAAGAGAAAACAGAATTTATGCTTACCTGATAAATTACTTTCTCTTGCGGTGTATCCAGTCCACGGCCCGCCCTGGCAATTAAGTCAGGTTACATTTTTTTGTTTAAACTACAGTCACCACTGCACCCTATGGTTTCTCCTTTTTCTCCTAACCATCGGTCGAATGACTGGGGGGCGGAGCCAGAGGGGGAGCTATATGGACAGCTTTGAGAAAGTAATTTATCAGGTAAGCATAAATTCTGTTTTTCTTAACATATAAACTGGTGCAATGCTGAATACGGAAAACGTATTGCTCTTCGCATTCAGCAAGGCCTTGTGGACCTGATCCGCACTGTTGGAACAGGTCTGCAAGACCTTTGATAAATAGGCCTCCATGTGTGAATATGTAAGCAGTGGGGGAAAAGCCGGTAATGGGTTTTTAATTTGTCAAGGATTTTTAATTAGGTAAATCAAATAAAATACAGTAATTACGAAACCTTAGCAAAATAGGGCCAAATTACGAGTTACACGTTAATAGTCCCGCGCAAGTAAAAAGGGGTTTATCACGGGTGTTTGCGCATCGGGTTTAGCGCTCGTTTGAAAGTAAAAGCAAACATGTGAGCACAATCGCGATTTACGCTACAATGATTACTGCATCCTCAGAGCGCTTGTTATCTCTTTTGCATAATAAAAAAGTGTTGCAAAACACACAAAAAATACACTAAAAAGTACAGTTACACTCATAACAACACTATCTTATAAAAAGTATTTAAAAAAAAAACAGGCAAAGGGCTTTAACATTGACATACATACATATACATGTCTAAAGATGGATATGTATGCATATATAAATATGTTTATATGTGTGTACATACGTAAATATTTCACATTCAAATGTTCTGCACAGGGGTGTATTAAGGCATAGGCCAACAAGGCCGGTGCCTAGGGCAGCAGATTTTTAAGGGGCAGCAGAATTTTGAGTCCCTAGGGCCACTCTACTGAACTCACGGTGGGTGGCTAAATCAACCTATTACTAATGACTTAAATGGCTGGCCCGGCTATTGCTATCCTATGGGATTGTATGTGGGTGCGCATGATGTGGTGACAGTGGAGGCGGAGCTCACTTGTGCAGCCTGGCCTGGACTGAGAGGGAATGCGGTATTCTTCCTGGCTCCACCGTGAGATTGAGACTCACACAGACTACACAGTGCAGTGTGCACTACAACGTGACCACTGTGAAACAGCATATGCTTTAATCCGTTTAAGTATTTTAATGCCTAATGAAGATGTATTTAAGGGAGAAGTCACTAAATACTTGTACATTTACTGTTTGTCTATCTGTCATACATGCAAAGAATAAGTATTTATTGCTGAATCTATACAACTATGTGACTTAAAACACAACTGAAAATTTGTTGTATGCATTTAATACATTCAGAAACAATACAAGTATATACTTTATTATGATTGTATCATGTGACTTTATCCCCTAGGATACAATTCCTAAACCTATCATAACTACTGTTTTATTTTTGTAAGTACTTTTAAAGGCCAGTTTGTATATTCATTACATTTTTATCCAAGCAGATATTTTGCTTAAATAACTGTCAATCACCAAAGAAGATGTTTAAGGTTAAACAACTACCTACTGACAAACTATCATACAGTGAAGGATATTTTTTTCTGATATAAACACTTTAATCATCTGACTTGCAAAATAATGTCTTAATATATATATATATATATATATATATATATATATATATATATATATGTGTGTGTGTGTGTGTGTGTGAGTGTGTGTGACCAGAGTTAATGCAAGCCCTGGTGAACATCTACTTAAAAAGACATTATTTTTTACATTTTTTACACCCTGCCCCAAAAATATTATGTATAAAAAAAGGCCTTAAACCTGGGGTGGGGTGGGGGGTGTTTGCAGAATTTTGAGTGCCTAGGGCAGCACAAAACCTAAATACGCCCCTGGTTCTGCACATAGCAGAATATGTTCTATGTATTTTTAAATATATATTCCTATATATATATATATATATATATATCTGTATATATTCTCTTCATATTTTCCTTTCAAGTTAGCGCACTTGAGAATGTGTGAAACCAACCTTCACCTCAGTCATGCACCCCCAGTGGCAAGTTCCCTTGTGAAGAATGCCGACTTTACAAAAATTGCTTAAAAACATTACAGAACAAACTAATTAAAATAAAAAACCTCCTTCTTTAACAGTCTGCTCATGCAAATAATAACTTGTAAAAAAAAAAAGGGACACGAAACCCCAAAAAAATAATTTATAATTGAGATAGAGAATACAATTTTAAACAATTTTTCAATTTACTTATATTAACTAATTTGCTTTGTTCATGTGGCCTTTGTTGAAAAGTATAACTAGATAGGCTCAGGATCTGAGAGCTAGCTGCTAATTGGTAGCAGCACATATATGCATCTTGTCATTGGCTTATCAATGTTTTCAGCTAGATCACAGTAGTGCATCTAGAAAATTACAATTCATTTGACAGAATCCATAAACTCAAAATATTGGATTACAGTTATAATAAAACCTTACAGAAGACTTTATATACCAAAAAAAGGATACTTGGATCACTACATATCAAAACTAAAGCTATTCCTACAGTAAGGAATAATAAACCACTGGGTCTTGATACCACAACAGACACCATTACACCCTCATTACAATCATCTGTTGTCAATCTGTCTACGTACCACCTAACAGTTGCAGAAAATGCAGTTCTTTCTAAAGGACTAACTTTCTGCCCCACATAGGAATTTGACTAAATCAAATTCTGTGGAGAACTGGAGGATTATTTTAGAAGAATTATTTCATGGTGAAGAAACCATCAATACTTCCAAATCTCCACAGTATAGATACTCCACAAAAACCTCAGACTGAACTCCCGCACCAGGACTAAATACAAACCTGGATCAATACATTGAATATTTCCGCAAAAGGGTAAAATTTGAGATACTTGAAAAAGAACTAAAGCAAAATCACAATAACCTCACTCCAATGGAAATGAAAACAATACAAAATACTCTGAAAAACAACCCACATATTACAATCAAATCAGCGGACAAGAGAGGAGCAGTTGTAATTATGAGCACTGATGACTACATCAGGGAAGCAAACAGACAACTTTTGGAAGAAAATTATCACAAGAATCTGTCATCAGACCCCACTGTAGATCATAAAAATGCACAGATAAAAATGATCAAAAGCTTACAAAATACATCCAAGAACAACTCCTCACACTAGTACCGGATTCTCCATCTCCAGGCAATTTTTACATGCTCCCAAAGATACACAAACCAGGTAACCCAGGCTGTCCTATAATCTCTGGCATCAACTTAGATAAAACATATCAGGACTCATTAAACACATAATGAAGCCCCTAGTGCATGCCACAAAGAGCTTCCTACAGGACAACACTGTTGCATTCACTAAATACTAATATTTTAGTATTATACATTGTGGCACTTTGCTAGTACTAGGGGCCTGACAGGTTAAATTACTAGGTGCTACTCCTCTCAAGATAGATATAATACACAAATGATGTCATACCCCACAGGGTGAGACAAAATAAAGAGTTTATGAGTGCACTAACTAAGGTTTAAAATGTAAACTTTTAATTCTTATATTAAAATTGGATACCAACACACAAAAACTCTTTTGATGATATATGTTTAAAAAAGGCCCCTATACGAGTCGAAACGCGTACCATTTTTTCCTTTTTTTGTTCTAATTTGTTCTCCTTTTTGGAGCCTGCATTTGCAGTGTACCCCCAACTGATGCCAACGTGACCAGTTATTGGCCAGGAATACCGGGGGTATCACTACTAGCACACTCATTTTTCGTGTGCTTGTCTATATGTTTTTGCAGGCTCCAATGTGTGTTCTTTTGATATGATTAGTTTGTGTGTTGGTATCCGATTTTAATATAAGAATTAAAAGTTTACATTTTAAAGCTTATCCTTAAAGGGAGCTGTTAGTGCACTCATAAACTCTTTATTTTGTCTCACTCTGTGGGATGTGACATCATTTGTGTGTTGTATTTACCCAATACTGGCATTGTAAATATTGTTGCAAAAAGATTTTGCATGCAAAATGCCAACTTATATCAAAATATTTAAATGCTTAATTCTATGTGAGAATATAGCAGCTTGCTCAAAATATACAAATAGGTATCTCCAGCCTCTCTACTACCACCCCCCCCCCCAGTTTCTATGTTATTCTTTCTATGCAGCCAATTCACCAAAGAATATAAGTGATAAGGCCACTGTGGGGGACTCTAAGTGAATTTAGCCCCCTGGTTCCTCAATAAAACAAGTTTAACTATAATGAGAAACATGAAATAAATTGACAGGTTCCTTTTAGCTATGAAATGTGCCGCTTGTGAGACATTAGTAATTTAACTGTAAAATCCATGTAATTTATTCCTTTCAACTGAAAAGAATTTTAATAACGTGTTACATATTCACCTGAATTTCTGAAAATTAATCTTTTAATCTCCGCAGCGCAGACATCTAGTTTTCAATTAGAACGTAAATAGGTTTGCATGTATCTTCAGACGATGGAAATAACGGTATTCAACGCTGCTGTCACAACACCGGTGTCTGTCAGTCTCTGACTGGCATCCGCTTTAATCTGCAATTGTAAATTACTTCAATTTCAAAACATCACATGAAATGAAGTAAAATCTTTGATGTCTGTGGGCACCGTCATTTTATCAAAACACGAAATTGCAGCTAACTGGAAATTTAGCTGATGCTGAATGTAAAAGCAAAGCAGTGCGGATGCTTTAAAACAAAATGGTACTACAGGTGATACAAAAGCTTTTGATACAATTAGTTATGTAACGTACCAGTGGAGACTGTGGACTACTTAACGCCTTAACCCAATCTGACATTTATATACGTTGTGTGGTATTTTGCTTATCGCACCGCACAACGTATATACGTCTGAGGTGCAGGAAGTCATAACCCTGCTCCTGTGTAACACCAGCAGTCACGCCTTCATTCACTCATGGAACACCCGAGACTCCTCCTATGAGGAGCTTCTGGAACTGCCAGGACACATGACGATGCAGCCTGTTGGGTCTGTATTTAAATGTTAGTAAGTGAAACAGCTTTCAATAATATGCTGCAATAATCAGTTCAATAGAATAACTTAGCTGGATATATTTACTGCACTGCACATTTCTTTCAATTCTCATTGACTGCTCTGTCATTTAATAGATCTCTAGATTCACTAGTACTGGAAAAGCCTCTCCAATCTCTGTTATTCTACATAGCCTCTCACTAAAGGCCCCTCAACTATTCATGAGACTGAATGTTGTTCTAATCCTAGGTAGTGGGTTGCAGTATTTCTAATGCATACTGTACTCTCACTACCTTTGATTGACAATGATCAGGCGCCTAATAAAATTATCTTCCATACCGTAGCATTACTTGAAAATGAACTTTTATGTGTATATGTTTTTTTTCTTCTGATATCTAATTCAACCTGGAGAACTGTTTTAACAGAATCCTAGCTCAGGTATTTTATTCTGAATGACAATAACCTTCATCACAACGTTTGCAACCATTATACATTTCAAATGTCGTAAGACCTAACATCAGTAACATGGAGCTTTAGGCAATGCTCTGGGGTCTGAAAAGGGAGAGTTAAGCCATGGCTCATCTTCTCACGTTATTTCCATCTCTGCTTTGAATCATGCTGGCAGTTCAATTGCACAACTTTGCTGCAAGGACTGGAATTTTCATTGGTATTGCTAAATACTAATATCTCGAATGCTGAAGCAGAAATAAGCCTGACCCACCCAGGATATGTTTATAAACATCCCATATAACGCATATGCTATCTCTCTGCGAGTTTCTCTGCAGGCTCAACTTAATTCACAGCACCTGCAGGTATCTCCTTAAACACCTAGCCCAGAATGCAATGCGTTAATACCTTAAGATTTGCAACACATTCTTTATCAAATCTAATCAGATGCTAAAATGATTTATTTTCAGTTAAACTTCTGTACAGAAAATCCACTTGGCTAAGTCAATCTGCTTACTCCTTTATTATTGTAAAGCCTTATAGGATGTAATTCTGCTTTTTAGATGTTTTATCTAGGCATATACTATCTTACACAGTTTTAACCCTTGCATAATAAACGGCCTCAAGCACATACCTTGTACATACACAAAGAGAGAAGCGCTCAACCAGGGATAGCAAATGCTCAGTATCTTTTTCTTTGGCAGTTCACCACCTGGGAGCAGATTCTTTTAGCTCAACTGTGCCTATATCAATCTGATCAACTTTTGTGTTCAGGTCTCAGCCTGTAAAATAAATTAATTTGAATTATAAATAGACATAAATTCATTTAATAAAATGGGACATGGAAGGCAAAATTACAATTTCAGAAAAAATAACTTCCTAATTGACTTATTTTCTCAAACGTTATGTATAGGTATTATTTGCAGAAACTTGGGCCAAATGATTAAAACCTCACTCTTCAGACGTAAAAAAAAAAACCCACACCAACACTCACAGGGGCTGCCCTCACAGAATTCTCTAAGAAAAGAGACTGTTTGGGCAGGGCATCGGCCCCAGGCCCTGGGCTTTGTGGGCCACATGCTATCAGTCTGACTATGGGGAATAAGGGAGCTGAGCTGGGCTGAGGGGCAGTGGCGTCACTAGGCTTGGTGTCACCCGGTGCGGAAACTCATGGTGTCACCCCCCTCCCATGGTAATTTAAAAAAAAATTTTTTTATATATATATATATATATATATATATAGATATATATTTACATACACACACACACATACATATATTTTCACTCACACAAACACACACATATGCACATACTCACACAAACATGTAAATATGCACATACTCACACAGACACACATATACACACATATACATATGCACATACTCACGCAAACATGTACATATGCACATACTCACACAGACACACATATACACATGCACATACTCCCACAGTGACAGACACACATATAAATATGCATGCTCACACACACATACATATGTACATACTCACAAACACATACGCACACAAACACATACATATGCACACACTCGCACACACTCACACAAACACATATGCACACACAAGCACATAGTTTTAAGGGCAGAAGTAGTTTGCTCCGTTGATGCTCTTAGGTTAGAGTGTAAACGTATAGGATTAATGAGTGAACCTTTTTAAATTAATTTAATTAATATCAACTTCTCTATAAACATGTTATTACCGATGCACCACTCAAAAAAAATACCAAGCTGACAAGGAGATACATGTTTAATACTGACCATTGCTATATAATTATTTACAATCTGTTGGAAAAACCACCATCTTTCTTTTTATTTTGCCCTAAATAAATTATTTAAGTGGAAGTTTTAAAAAAAAAAAAATATTATTTAAGACCCATTTTTCTCTCAGCTTTTCTTTTTAATTATTGATAACAAAGTTGACTATTTTAACAAGTGTGCAATTATATAGTTACCCTTACTCTTGTTATTGCTTCATTTTACTCAAAAGGCCAATGCTTAAATGCTTGAAATTAATCTGTGAAATTGATTCCTATGTAGAAATGTCTTTTTACGCCACCAAAAGTTTTACTTATATTTTTTTAATGCACCTCTAGCAAGTAGCTTTCAAAAGAACATTGATGAAAATTAGAGATGAAAAATGATGAATCTTAATAACAAATAATTGTTTTAAAGGCACACATAGTTTATATTGTGGTATTTATTTTTCATTAAAAGGTAAAACTAATCAATTGTGCTGAATCCTGTCAGAGGGAATATTAAATAACCCTATTTGATAGGAGGCAATAATGTCTGGTTTTAATAGCCCATACTATGTCAAGGACAGTACCCCTTAGCAAAGAAAATGGCAGTCTTTCATTATTTTAAGAAATTAAGGTCACTGGTCAATAAATAAAGAAAAAATCAAGAACTTTGAAACACTCATTCAATTGCAGTGGCAAATACTAAAAGTATATCTTCTATTATATCCATAATCCATACAGTATGTAAGTATCATAGATTCAGTGACAGACTCAGAGAATCAGAGTCAGACAGTGTGATGCTGCAGTCACAGACAGAGTGAAAAGTGACTCTCTAGTCTGACTCTGAGTGGCAGTGCATTGTAGTTTACTTTAAGTACTTACAAGTAAGGTAACAGATCCGGATTCCTGTCCCCAGTCCACTGTCCAGATGATCAGAAAACTTCACACAGAGTCACACGCTTATTGCTGCAACTCTGTTGTCCCGCTCTCTCTCGCTCTTCCTCCTCACTTGCGCGCGCAGTCAGTGTTGCTGTCTTGCTCCTCCCCCCTTAGCTAGCCTGTTCGACCGGTCTAAAGGGGAGGGTAACTGAGGTGATGGCTGCTGCTCTGACTCTGAGATCATCATGGTGGGTTCATGGTGGGGCCATGCCATGATGAGATGAGACCCGAGAGTGATTGATCCGGCTTATCGCGCACATGCATGGTGCACTCTGACTACTCCTGTGGCTTCCCCAGACTGAGGTCATCACTGACTGTCAGTCATGTGTACTGTGTGTCAGACTGTTGTATTTGGGGCCATGCCACTTGCCTTGCCGACGGTGCTGCACTGCGCAAACACTAGTACCGTCTACTAAATAAATTACCTAACAGCTTAGCCTGCGCACAGTGCAGTGCACGCGTCGACACTGACTGCCTCACTATAATAAATAATAAAAAACGTATTACACACAATTACAGCTGCCTGATGGTGTGGTGTCACCCCCCCTTAGGGTGTCACCCGGGTGCGGTCCGCCCCCCCCGCCCCCCCCTAGTGACGCCACTGATACAAGGTTGCTGTTTCAAAAAAGCGTACCTTCCTATTGGCTGATTTGATTCTTCAAATTCAAATCAGCCAATAGGATGAGAGCTTCTAAATCCTATTGGCTGTTCAAAACAGCCAATAGGATGAGAGCTACTGAAATCCTATTGGCTGTTTTTTTATTTTAGGTGTCTTCCCCCCCCCCCCCCATAGACATCAATGGGGTTGAGTTATGGAGAATTTTCATTCCGCGATCGCAGGTGTTAGGTATTTTTCTAACACTCTCTCCCCATTGATGTCTATGGGGGAAAGCGTGCACAAGCATGTCAAAGCAGCCCTTGGATTTTGTGCGGTATGGAGCTTAACGCCACCATATCGCATGCACAAGGAGGCTTTTCAGTAACTCGTAATGGCAGCGCTATGGAGGCTGAAATAACGCTACTTTTTTGGCGTTAGTTTCGCACCCTGTTTAGCACAAAATTTGTAATCTAGGTGATTGTTTGACAGCAATCAATAGCGGTTCTAATTTTACACTCGTATTACGGGTCAAGGTTATGTCTTATCACTCCAGCACGCTAACATTGGCATGGTGGATAGAGTAGGTGCGCTAAATCCCTCAAATAATAGACATATTTGGAGCTTAGAAAACTCCATTACTGATATCGCTTGAGCACTAAGCCAATGATGCGCTAAGCCAAGGTTGCACTAAGCTGATGGAGCACAATTAGTGGATTTCTTCATGTAGTTCTGTGCTATACTATTAATAATAATAATTTATTTTAGGTCTCAAAAAAGTTTACATTTTACATTTCTACTTTTGATTGCGGTCATATGCAACACTTAAAAGGATACTAAACTCAATTTTTTTATTTCATGATTCATATAGAGCATGCAATTTTCAGCAACTTTCCAATTTACACCTATTATAAAATGTTCTTCATTCTCTTGCTATCTTTATTTAAAAGCAGGAATGTAAAGCATAGAAGCCAGCCTATTTTAGGTTTAGCACCCTGGATAGCGCTTCTTTATTAGTGGCTACATTTGGCTAACTGATAAGAAAGCATAACCCAAAGCTTTACTTCCCTGCTTTTTAAATAAAGATAACAAGAGAATGAAGAGAAATTGATAATAGGAGTAAATTAGAAAGTTGCTTAAAATTGCATGTTCTACCTGAATCATGAAAGAAAAAAATTGTGTAATACACGCATCCTTATTCTATCCATTAAAAGTATACTTTACGTTAAAAAGTTTCATCCACATTAAAATGTTTTCTGGTAAAAAAATTTAACAATTCATTATACCAGATTCTACATTATTCATAGTATGAGGCAAAGTGCAAGGTTACACACCCTGCACCATCAATTGCCCTCTCCTATAGATAAAGATAGCCTATAAAGATAGTAATATAGTAAAGAAAGTAATATAATATATGGAAAAAACTAACACCCCATTTGCATTTTCTCGCATGTTAATATTTTACATTCCAATGTTCTTCACATAGCAGGATATGTTCTATTTATTCATAAATACATATTTCTACATATATCTGATGTTTTTTGGTACACTATATCTATACCTATATATAGGTGATTATATATAGGTATAGCTATATATAAGAATATCTACTTATAAATACTTAGAAAATATTCCCCTATGTGAAGAACATTGGATTGGGAAATATTTACAGTAAACACACAGTTAAACACTTTATTAAATATGAATATTGCATGAATATGATTTTACATGTTTTCAGCTACTTAACTGCAAAGGACTCCAATGCACACACATGTAGTAATGCAGTATAACCCGGGTTAACAAAACCAAAAAAACAATTGTTCCAAAGTGAACAGGTAATGGTTTCACAAGTTCCAATCTCAAAGATAAGTCACAAAGATCAACGTGTTTCGCTCTATACAGAGCTTTATCAAGATCTTTTTGAAGGCTAAAGTGCCTTTACTTTGTAGTCTTTGGGAACTCTGTGTTCCCAGTAAATATATATGTATATGCTTATAAACATATATATTTTGTCTTAATATGCGTATACACACATTAACATATAATATATATATGTAAATATTCATATACATATATATTTATATTTGCTGTCTCATGGCTTGAGAACGAGGCTTCCATTGGAGCCTATAGAAGCAAGCTCTCATGAGCGCAATGCTTCCATGCAATGCGAACGCAAGGTCGTGTTCGCATTGCACCTCACTTGTAATACCAGCACACATTTGTGTGCACTGGTATTACTAAATTGAGCGCAAATAACGTTTTTTTGGAAGCAATATTTTGCGCTTAACTTGTAATCTAGCCCTATATAGATAGATAGAAAAAACATATTTTATAGATAGATACTGATTGCATTCACAGCATGTCAATACTGCCAGACACAAATGAATTTGCAGTTATTACACAGAAGATTTCATGGATTATATTTAGCTCCCTGACAGACGGGTACGTGAAGACACACAACATCAACAGCAGCAGATTAAAACTTGAATTAGCACAGCCTTCATCAGTTATTGTCTATTGATCCCAGTGCCTTCTGAGATCACTTGTTGTGCACAGGACATTAGGCAAGAGTCAAAAGAGGCATCTTGCACAAACGCAAGAGAATGCGTGGGCTAATGTCTGTGAATTAAGCCATCAAGCAAATTTTACGTACATGTATCCAATACAAATATGTCAAGACAAGAATAAATGTATAAAGTGTACAACGTGTCACATAGCAACATTTGTGTAAAAAATGTGCTGTTCTGCAAAGATCATTTTTATATTTTTATATTTTCTGATTGATGCTGGATACCTAATAAAGGAACCTTGCTAAGACCGGAGAGTGAAGCGTTTTCTCTACCTTTTGGGGTTGATTGATATTACTATATATATATATATATATATATATATATATATATATATATATATATATATATATATATATATATATATATATATATATGTATGTGTAAGGTAAATATATATATATATCTATATTTCATGTAAAATGTGAGTGTCTGTCTATGTGTAATAAAAGTTTTGGAAGGATGTAATTATTGGAATATGTGGGGAAAAATAGGAATAAATAAAGTTACAGAAGTAGAGGGATCTTTGCAAGTGTAAAGGAAGTAAATTACTATTTGTAACAAAAAAAAGGCTGAATTTTGGCAGGTAAAGAGAAAAATATAGGTAAATTGTTAGATATAAACACACAATGACACACGGCACACAGCTATTACACACACTTACACAAGACAAAGTCAGGGCCGCCATCAGGGGGTGAATAGGGTAACTCCTGTCAGGGGGCCAGGGCGCCCAATAAAGCAAGCACAAATGGGGGGCGGAGCCTGGAGCTCAATGCAAATGGAGGTGTAATCCCTGAGCTCCGCTAAACACTGCTCTGACATCTAGATTTATGGGGCAGATAGCTACCTAAAATAGTTAAAAGATGACAGGGGAAGAGTTGTGAACAACTTTGGAACAACTTGGAGGCCAAATTAACAGAGGTGGGACCCGGCAAATAACGAGTGCAGAGAGGAGCGGAAAGAGCCGCCCGCCATCTTGGCCTCGTGGCCTAAACACCGCAAGTTGAAAGGAGATGCAGCGATCTGGATGCCGAGCTGGCTGATAAGGCGGCAGACTAACGGAGCAGTAAACTGGACTCTGATCGATCGCATAAGTAAGCCACACAATACCGGACTGCCTGCTACATAATTAGTATGGGGAGACAACGGAGGGACTAGACGGCTCTCGCAGCTACACTTACTTTCACTCTGACGGGTAACGCTATAGTGTCACTGCAAATCAACTGAGTGGTGCCGATTACACATGAGAGGCTATACCTGTCACCAACTATGCAATATAACCCCAGGAAGGCGACAAGATACATAAAGATTAAAAGGTCAGCCTAACATTGCTTACATGACTCTCTCCCTCCCAAAAATTTCTTTTCACTAAGACAAACTGACTAAAATCAAGAGGCTTGGAGGGTAGAGAGATGGCTTATAAATAAAGTCATAGATAAATGCAGCATGGAGCTCACAGTTGACTGATACCCATAAATAAGAAGATATATACTGACACACAACAGATATATGTAAAAGGGATATGAAAACCACACTGTTCTGGAGGCTGCACATTCAAGATGCTGAGTTGCCAAGCTTACCACAAATCAAACAATATTTTAATGCATCAGAAATAAAGACATGCTTCATTTTATCTATCTACCTGCAAACCTAGAACAGAACTACTATGAAGCCTGACCAAAATCTTCACAAGTAATCCACAGTAATAGCTGATGTAAACGATTCAGATATATATAACCTGTTATCTGCAAGGGACTTAAACTTTCAAGAAAGTAACGTGTGACTGTTTATTTATCAGATACAATTAAAACTAATCCTCTCCACAGGGGTAAGATAAGCTGTTGACACTGCTGGCGGGAGGTGAACACTACGCAACTAATATGGCGGCGAGAAAACATACTAAATCCTCTCAAGGAATTAAGACACCGACAGCTAACTTATTCTTTAAACCCGCACGAGAAAAGGTTTTAGAAACAGCTGGCAATGTAGAAGAAGAAGATATAGACTCGGAGACAGACTCACAATTCGCTGAGGAAGACTCTATTCCTGCCACTAAAGCTGACCTTAGGTCACTGGTCTCTAAAAAAGACATTGACAAGAATTTTAATAAACTTTGGGAAAAATTTGATGCATTCCAAAGCACAGTGACTAATAGTCTGACAGAAATAAAACATGATGTGGCGGAGCTGGGCAATAGAGTAGCGGCCCTGGAAGAGGCTGAAACTTTGGTATCAGACGAGCTCACGACCGTCAACCAGCAACTCACGACACAGCAGCAGGAAGTTGCCGAGATACATGATAAGCTGGAGGACCTTGAAAACAGAAGCCGTAGATGTAACTTAAGATTAAAGGGGATACCGGAATCAGTAGCTGCAGTCGAATTGAACATCTACCTACATCAACTTTTTCAAGCTATCTCAGGCGAGGTAAATGACGAGAAATTCCAACTAGAGAGAGCTCATAGAGCACTACGACCTAAACCAAAAGAGGATGCACCCCCCAGAGATGTGGTAGTCAAATTCTTTAGATTCCAAGAAAAAGAAGAAATCCTCGCAGCGGCAAGGAAGAATCCTACATTTAAATTTCAGGGATCAGTGATCCAATTTTATCAAGACCTATGCGTTAAAACGCTACAACGGAGAAGCGAGCTTAGGCCACTCACCACGCTGCTGAGGAAACACCAAATCAGATACGGATGGGGATTTCCCTTTAACCTATACATTCTACACAATGGCAAATCGATGAACCTCAAAGAACCGGCTGAAATACCAGCTATCTGCAAGCAGCTAGCTTTAGAAACGCCAGAACTACCACAACTGAAGCCAACAGAAGACTCTACTCAGCAACCATCTCGTTCTAATCAACCTCGAAAACAAAGGTGGACACAAGTCGCAAAAAAGAAAGCCAAGACATGAAGTTCCTGCTCTACACACACCCTGGTGATTATTTACCTGTGAAGGTACTAGAGGTATAAACTGTGGAGTTCGAGAACTGTAAGTTTAAAAGGCCATCTATTACTACAGTTGACTTAAGATTCAGTCTGTTCAAGAAGGAAACAGGGTAAACCTGGAACTCTTTCTATGCCCAACGTTAATTTTTTAGCAGTAGGAGAAAGCAAACACTAATAAAGTGGACACAGTAAAGAGGGGGGGAAGGGAGGGTTTGTGGGTTTTTTGCAGTTTTTTTGTTCTTCTCTTACATACAGTTTTGAAATGTAGGAGATACCTGTTTTTTACTGTTTTTTATGTTTTCACTCAATGTACCACAGATAACCTGCTGAAAATATTTTGTAACTTGACTGTTCTTTCTTCTGTTTTTGTTCCATTATGTCATATCTTCTGCTCAGGTGAACTTAATAGCCGTAGGGATGCTTCTCTGCATTATCCAAGAGGGGCAATGATGAAGTTAATGGCAGCGGATCCGGGGACGAGAGCCCCAATCTTCAAACTGTAAGTAATGACCACTGACATCCGTTTAATATCACACAATGTTAGGGGCCTCAACACAGACATTAAGAGATGGACGGCACTGACACAATATCTAAAAATGAAAGCTAATATAATATTCCTACAAGAGACACACTTCACCAAAGAAGTAATTCCGAAATACTGGTCAAGAAACTTTACCCAACACTATCACTCAACAACAGACAAAAAGAAAAGGGGGGTGTCGATCCTGATACATCAATCCCTAGGTTTAGTAGTAGAAGAAACGATCAAAGATCCAGAAGGGAGATTTTTAATAGTGAGGGGAAGGCATAGAGATAAACAACTTACCCTATGTAATATCTATGCACCCAATGAGACGCAGATTTCTTTTTTTGCACATATTGCTTATCTGCTTACACAATGGACACAAGATAGGATCCTGGTGGGTGGTGATTTTAATATAGAACTATATAAATATCAGAATACAGACCAAACCAGGTTAACCCAGAAACAACTAAGGCACAATTCTATGGTCAAAAAAATAAGAGAGATCTTTCTATCTCACAATACACTAGACTCCTGGGACACTGTATATGGGAAAACGTTAGACTACACCTATTATTCTCCTGCTCATAAAAAATACTCAAAATTGGACTATGTTTTTCTGAGTCAGATTTGGCTTCCCGACTTGACGTCATCAACCATTCATGCTTGTGCTTGGTCAGACCACTCCATAGTTCAAGTAAATATTAAAGACACATTCCAGATTAGTACAGCACGTTCCTGGAACTATGACCCCTATGTGCTTCAACAACCAGGTATACACAACTCTATCTTACAAGCTATGTCAGAATACTGGACATTAAACACGGGCTCCACTTCTAACCCGATCAGCACTTGGGCAGCACACAAACCTTTCATCAGAGGGTTACTTATTAAAGAAAAGGCGGCCTTTACAAAGGCTAATAGATATCAAATAGACTCCTTACAAGCTCAAATAAACACACTCACAAAAATACATCAACAGGGCCATTCAGAGACAGTGTTCCAAGAACTACAAGCAAAAAGAATAGAATTATCAACAATTATGAACAGAGCATCTCTTAGAGCAGCTCACAGACTGAAAGCACAGTACTTTTTATACTCCAATAAGCCAGACAAGTATTTAGCGCACAAACTTAGAGAACAGACAAAGTCCTTCTCCATCCCAATCCTACAAAAACATGACGGTACATGTACCTCGAACCCACAAGAGATAGCTGATAGCTTTGCTCAATACTATGCCCAACTCTATGACGGGGGAAAAACAACGCAAAATGACCGGACGAGACAGACACTACGTAGATTTTTAGAAGAGGCTAAATTAACACCCATTGATGAAACAGTCAGGGACGAATTAAATGCAGAGGTGTCGACCAGGGAGGTACTAAAAGCCATTAAAGAACTTAAGCCAGGGAAAGCTGCGGGCCCAGATGGTTTCCCGGGTGAATACTACCAACTTTTCAAATCGACTCTAACCTCACATATTGTAACATTCTGCAATGACGTTCTGCAAGGCAGAACAATTCCGACAGAAATTTTACAGGCAAAGATAGTGGTGATTCCTAAACCAGGTCGGAATCCAAAATTATGCCAAAGCTATAGGCCCATATCCTTAATCAACCAGGATATAAAGATTTTTACTAAAATTCTGGCCAATAGACTTAAAATACATCTACCAACCTTGATCCACCCGGACCAAGTGGGGTTCATTCTGGGACGAGAGGCTCCAGATAATATAAGGCGTACGATCTCCCTGGTTGACTACCTAAACAAGACACGAACGCCTTCTCTGGTCCTGTCCCTGGACGCGGAGAAGGCGTTCGACAGAATAGACTGGGACTTTATGTTCGAAGTGCTGAGCAAGCTGGGATTTAAAGGTCCGTTTGTGCAAGCAATAAGAAGCATCTACTCTAGTCCCACGGCACACATCAGGGCAGCAGGCTACCAATCTAAAAGGATTGATATCCGAAACGGGACAAGACAGGGCTGCCCCTTGTCGCCACTTTTATTTGCCCTTTGCATAGAACCCCTGGCGGCAGTAATTCGCTTAACTCCAGAGGTTCATGGAGTTTCGATAGGTAGAGAAGAATTCAAAATATCCCTATTTGCGGATGACATCCTTCTCACCCTGACCAAACCAATGGAATCCCTGCCTCATCTATACCGTATCCTACAAGACTATGCAGACATCTCAGGGTATAAGATTAATCAGGATAAATGCGAGGCACTAGCTATTGCCTTACCAGCCCACACCAAAAAGACTATTGAAACTAACTTTTCGCTTGAATGGGCTAACGGAGCAATCAAATACCTAGGGGTTAAGCTGACAGACGATATCTCAGACTTATACAGACAAAATTATACTCCTTTGTACAAAATAATTAGGAAAGAGATTAAATCTTGGAAAGCCGGAGGTTTTTCTTGGTATGGCCGGCTATCGGCGGTTAAGATGAACGTCCTCTCCAGACTGTTGTACTTTTTTCGAGCCTTGCCAATCAGGATCCCACTCTTAGAACTTAATAAACTCCAAACAGATCTGGTTAAGTTTATTAGAGGAAGCAAAAAAGCTAGAATACCCTCACAAGTATTGTTACAACACAAAAATTTAGGAGGTGTAGGGACACCACATTTGCTCAATTATTACCAAGCAGCGAGATTAGCACAGACTACCCTGTTGAGCAAAAAACAAAATGAACTGATTTAGGTGAGGGTGGAAACTTTAATGGCAGGATACAACCACTCAGAGGATATATTATGGGAACACCCGAAAGATATACTTAAACTAACAAAGGCTTCAAAAATAACAGGAGACATGATGAATATGTGGCATTCAATATCTAGTAACCTACAACTCCTACCATCTGACTCATTAATGAGACCCTTAAGGACATTGATGGGCCCAGATTTTCAGAGACTGATTGATAAATGGGCAAACAAAGGGCTCTATAGACTAGCAGATTTTCTCCATATGGGGAAACTAGCAACGCATCAACAAATACAAGAAAAAATATTGCCAGATAAACTACATTGGTTCCTATACCTACAGATAGCATCTACTATAACTAAGGCTCTACCTCAACACCCCAGACAACACTTAACAGCACTTGAAAAACTCTGCAACACTGATTCTCGCCACAAAGGTATGATCTCTACCCTATACATAACTCTACAGGCAGCCAAACATCGATCTAAATCTCTCCTAATGGAGAAGTGGGAGAGAGATGTCAATATCACATATTCTAAAGAGGAATGGGAAGAAATCTTTAAAGGCTCAGGCAAGGGTATGATCAGTGCAGATCTGAAAGAGAACTGCATCAAGACTGTCTTCAGGTGGTACCTCACTCCAATAATTACATCCCATTACATTCAAACAGGTAGTAAAAATTGTTATAGAGGTTGTAAGGAGATGGGTACATACATCCACATGTGGTGGGAATGCCCCCAGGTACAAAAATTGTGGGTTAATTTGTCTAAATTGCTAAGTGAAGTGCTCTCGGAAAATATCACCCTAACTGCGACTCAAGCGTTGTTAAATGAACATATTAAACCCTTCAATTCAGCCACGAACACATTCATACACATTCTATGCACAGCTACTAGGATATGCGTGGCACGTTATTGGAAGGTAGGGGTACCCTCATGGGGAGAGGTTATGGAAAAAATCAAGACAATACACAAATTATCTGAATCAGCCTCATATATACAAGCCAATCATGAGCAATTTTTAAAGATCTGGAATTACTGGATTTTGAGCGGACACTAACTAGAGACAGTTTAGGAGGACGAGCATATAGACTAGAGACAAGACAGTAATTACACTGAGGGTTAAGAGACGACAATTGACAAAGGACTGTTGTTGACTATAACCACTCAGAGGAGGTGGGGCTCTCCCCCCGGATCGGCGGCAAATGCTATGGAAGTGCAGGCAAGTTGATGTTCGATGATGCATTGAGTGTGGGAGGTGGGAGGGGAGTTATTTATTTGTTTATTGTTACAGTTTAATGAGGGGGAGGGATGGGGGGAAAAGTTTTAAGAAAAACAAGATAAAGCAACGAGGAGAGTAAGGGGATGCCACGAAAAATTACATATCTTCTGATATTGATCTGTTACATTCCCGAATCCTTGTTGCCACAAATGAATGTATATTTAATCACACGGACTATTAAGACATACTGGTCTACATAACTACCTGTTAGCTACTTTATTGGCGGACCTAGCTAACTTCAAACTTTGAATGTGCAATCACCACATCTAGTATAGACTCTCAAACGATGGACCTTTATCGAAAAAGAAATAAGATGATGTTATCTGTATGTAAACTGTGCAAGGTGTGATATACTTTTTTCCATGTTTTGCAATAAAAATTATTTCAACTAAAGCAAGCACAAATATTTTAAAAATATATATATATATTTTTACATTTTGGCAGCCACCAGAGGGTGCTACAGCAGAGTGCTATTGGGGAGGGAAATGTAATTACAAGGAGTAAAGCATTAGCATTTGAGAGGATTTTTGAGTGTGCACTAAACCACTATGCACGGTGTGAGACAGACTTGGCACTTCAGTTTGTACAATGTGTGCCAGAGTCAGGCGACAGATAACTTTCAAGTAGGTAGAACTTACTTAGTAAATGTTTTTTATTTATTTGTGCAATTTCAGATTGTAACTTCAGTGGGGTAGTTGTGTAGTGGGGACAGGGGTCCATAAAAACACTTTTTTAGCAATATGCAGCAGTGTATTATGGTTATTTGATAATGCCATATAAGCTCTATATTTAAAACCATGCAGAAATGTTTCCTCCTTAAGACACAAATGGTAGGTGCCCTTTTGACAGATGTGATTTTTTTAAATTTATATATATATATTTGAATTACATTCCAGTTTACTGCCCCTTTATGCAAGGACTTTAGAGATACCAGGAGGCATTTTATCTAAGAGTTTTACTTCTGCATAAAACATTATACTCTCAGGCAGACAGGTTAACTTAACACTGTTCAGTTTACACCACAGCTGACTTAATTTAGAAATACATACAAACAAGCCTAAATCCTGCATTTAACCAGATTTATCGTCATGAGACCTAGTGCCACAGCTTTTGGTTCCACCAAGACCATATGGAGTACAGCATTTTCAAAATCCATAAGTACAGCTGACAAATGGGAACATTTGTACAACAGATTTGAAGTGGTGCTCTTGGTTGGGGAAACCCAAACATATATCAACCTTTCAAAAGTACTTTTCTTCCTCTACCCATTCTGACAGATGTACAATTTTGAATTCACAGAAGTATTTTTTGTTTTCACATTTACAAATATGATTCTTTAAAAAGTGATCTCTTCATTTCTGCTATTTTTTTATTATGCATGTCACAAACTGTTGATTTAGGGGATGGCAATATGCAGAAATTTTATCTCCTGTAAGTGTTTCTGTGGGCATTTGTGGTTATGTATTTGTGCTTTTGTTGGTGTCTCTATGAGTGTGTATGTATTTTTGTTTCTGTGAATCTCTCTGTGAGGGTTTGTGTGTCTGTGTTTGCATTTTCTGTGGATGTCTCTGTGAGAGTCTGTGTGTGTCTGTCTTGTGTGTTTTCTGTGGTTGTCTCTCTGTGTGTGTGTATGTCTTTGTCAGTTTTCTGTGGATGTCTGTGAGTGTGTATGTCTTTGTGTGATTTTTGAGGCTGTCTTTGTGGGTGTTTCCTTGGGTGTATGTGCAAGTTTGTGTTTAAGTTTGTGTTTGTGTGTGTGCCCATTGTCTGTTGCTTTTTAAGACATTTTTACCTTACTACTGATTATTCACATCTTTCTACAGACTTTGAGACTAATGAGCCCTTTCTGAAAGTCACCAATCCACCACTTAACCTTTAAATTATTGTTTTGGCAGTTCATGGCCCTTCCTTTCAGCCACTGCATGCTGTTGTCATTATATAGTTGGCGTCTTCCTTGATAAAAAGATAATCAGAATTCCATATTTTGTCTTGAAAATCTCCTTTTTGACAAAACTGTAGTCTACCTCATTACTTGTCAGGTCAATGTAAACAAGTGCTGAGTGTCTGTGTGGGTGTCTGTGTCTGAGATTGTTTGTGTGTTTCTTTGCATGTCTGCTAGACTGTCTATATGTGAATCCTTATGTGTGTTTCTGTGTCTGTGTGTTGCTACCTTTACAACATTTCCACATTTTACTATACATAAGAATAAAGTGCATATACGTTTTAGTCACTTGGTCAAAAATTGCACATGTCAAAGGAGGGCTGATCAATGGTTAAGTAAGGGGCACCAAAATTGCTAGTGGTGGCCCTGGACATGGCACACAGCTATTACACACACACATGGCCCACAGCTATTACACACTCACACACGGCACACAGCTATTACACATACACACGACACACAGCTATTGCACATACTGTACACACAGGGCATACAGCTATTACTCACACACATGTCACACTGCTATTACACACACACACGGCACACAGCTATTACACACTGACACACGGCACATGGCTATTACACACTGACACACGGCACACGGCTATTACACATACACACATGGCACACAGCTAATACACATACACGCACGGCACACAGCTATTACACATACACACATGGCCCACAAATGGCACACAGCTATTACACACACGGCACACAACTATTGCACACTCGCACACGGCACATAGCTATTACACACACACAGCACACAGCTGTTACACATACACACATGGCACACAACTATTACACATACATAGTACAATTTCAAAAGCAGTTACTCCGAACTTACCATGTAGCGTTCATGATCGGCTCCCACTGATGATGTCAGACGCCATAGAATCGATCATACAGCAGAAACAAAGAGACCACACATGGGCAGGGTGCAGTGCCAGGATAAACAGTGAACCAACCAAAGTGAATAAAAAAATGATGGAATAAACTTCTCATTTTAATATCCACTGCTGTGCTGCTGGACATTTCTACTTTTATTCATTTTTCGCAGTTGGTTCACTCCTCCTCTGTCTCCTCTATCTCTTCTTTGTCTTCCCATTCTGCACAGGTTATCAGCACCAATGAAACTGAAAGTGAGGATCCAGTTGTACGCCCCAAGGAGTACAAAAAAGATTCAAAGAAAGAATCAAAGAAAGGAACAAAAATCCCTTTAGGCAGATCAGAAGATCCAAAAATAAGAAGAAAAATAAAAGAAGCAACAAAGAATCTGGACTAATGAACCTTAATGTAATCAATTTGTCTAATTATGTCCTGAGTGAAGATCAGGCGAATCTGTTAAGCAGAGGGTTAGACTTTGTCCCAACAAGAGATTTTTCTCCATTTAATAATCTGCTTGAGGTCAACAGATTCATCAGAAAGCTCACTCTTAAGAAATACTTTGCATTACAACCATTACCCAAAGTAAGTACTAATTTGAATTTGGCATCCATGAAGAAACCAGTTCAACAAAATATTAGGAGGTCTGAAAAATTGGTGCTAGAGTCTCTTCAGAGTTATCAAGATATAGTGATTAGAAACTCCAATAAACATAGTTATCCTAAAAAAAAGGGATTATTTTAAATAGGCTCTGTGCCAACTCAGTGATACTTCCACTTATAAGCTACTCAGTGGGAATGCCACATTTGTGTTTAAGAAACAATGATTGACATTACTTAATCATGGCATTTATCTAGAAGTATTCAGACAGGAGAATTTATCACATCTGGTTCCTGAGTTCCCCATTGCACCGTTGTTTCACTATTTGCCGAAGGTGCACAAGAATCCTGAATGGCCACCAGGAAGGCCCATTGTATCGGGCATTGGGTTCCTACTTGTACCACTATCTGAGTGGTTGTATTCTTCTATCCTTCAGCCAATAGTGAAAAATCTGTACAGTTATCTGAGAGATTCATCTCATCTTCTAGAGAGTTTAAAGGAATTTAAATTTTCTAATATTTAATGTTATGTTTTATCTCCAGTGTTGCGGTACGGCGAAGGGGGTGAAATTTGCCCCCTTTTTCACTAATTTGTATGTAGGCTACTGGGAGCTGAGATATATCTATATCAGTGATTATATGAGTCATACTGATAAAATCCTTTATTATAGGAGGTTCATCGATGATCTTATTTTGATCATTGATGAACCTCTTGATGAGATTAGATTTGGTCTTTTCCTTAATTTTCTAAATGACAATGACATGTGTTTGAAATTTCTTGGGGGGTATTGATTCCGTTAGGACTGACTTCCTGGATGTGACGCTGGAAGGTGACATTGAGAATATGAGAATAGTATCTAGGACCTTTAGAAAACCCACTGTCCGCAAGACCTCGCTAAATGCGGAGAGCAATATGCTCTCCGCATTTAACATTGCACCAGCAGCTCACAAGAGCTGCTGGTGCAACGCCACCCCCTGCTGACTCGCGGCCAATTGGCCACCAGCAGGGAGGTGTCAATCAGCCCGATCATACTCGATCGGGTTGATCTCCGGCGATTCCTGTCCGCCTGCTCAGAGCAGGCGGACAGGGTTATGGAGCAGAGGTCTTTAGACCACTGCTTCATAACTTGTGTTTCTGGCGAGTCTGAAGACTTGCCAGAAACACGGCCCTTCAAGCTCCGTACGGAGCTTGATAAATATGGGCCATAGGCTCAAAATCAGGGTACCCACTGGCTTAAACCTGCAATGGGATATTAGTTATTTTGTATAAGTTTTCTTTAATATATATTCATCCCTGAATTTTTGTTATAGTTATTAGTTGTAATGTCCTTATATAGTTTTGGCATATATATATGTCCACATTCATATTCTTCTTTCCATGAGGGATAACTATTATAAATTACTCCTGCATACTTGTGTGTTTAGAGGAAAGTGGAGTGTATATATATAATATTCATATATATCTGGAAAAGCTGAATGATTATATATGGTTCACTCTTATATATGTTCAAACCTAAGTTGATAAAACTGTATGAGATTGGACACCCTTATTTAACATATGACATCCGGAAATAGGATTGTGAAGAAAACTGTTATAGAGCTATTATACATTATATACTGGGAATTGTAGAGTCTCATATGATCTCTTAATGTGGTATCCCGCTAAAGAGTTTTTTTTTGCCTAATAAGGTAAAGGGAATACAGTTATTGAGTATGAATCTCTTTGCCTTTATATGAGTATATAAAATGCATAATATTCCAGATATAAAATTTGTGAAAAATAAATAATTGACTTAGCAGGCATGGAGTGCCAATATGATAAGGAATGCGGTATGTCTTTAAAGCGAAATGATACTATCTTTATCAATACTATCTTTATCTTTAATCTTGCACATTAGTTTATACTTTTTAGGTGTATATATATTCAATATTAATATGTGCATGTTTGCATATTGCATATTATTGTAAGGCAAGTAAGAATGTTTATAGGAGAAATGCATGCAATCTTTGTGCCACTCAGTCTCACACCACACCTTAGACTCTTAAACAAAGAGAGTCAGGATTTTGCTCATTGACATGAGGGGACTTAAGAGAAGTCAGGAAGGAAGTAGAAATAACCAATAGTGTGTAAGAAAGCATTAGTCATAACACACATCATAATGAGGAGTAGAACACAAAGTTTACAACCAAAGAACCACCCAATAGATAGATAGGATTTACATATTGAGAGATATGAGGACATAAGTAACGTGTGTTTAATTATAAGTTAGGGGTAGTACAGCTGTACTTTCACAATATCCATTGATAAATAAAGACTTATACTGAAGAGGTTCTTTAGAGCTAATCCAGCTGGGGACGTTATTCCATTGTAAGGAAGTCAGATTCCAATAAGTAATATGCAGCTATGAAATAGGCTGACTTAACAGAAATAAGTGTCACCTGCTGAAGTGTTGGTTGCAGCGGTACCGCTATTGTAAGCAAGCATACAAGATATATCAAGTTCACAGAATGAGTGAGAGATCCAGACACATATATCTAATTGACTAATAGCAGAGCGTTACTCACTGATCCTGAGAGCTTAGGAGATGGTCCGGCAAGTAATATCTTAGTTGCGTGTACTCAGGTATGCAGCGTGGAGCTCAGGAGCTAGATCCTGTGAGACAGTTGTAAGAAGACGCTCAGCGTGTTGGCTGTGTGCTGTAAGCGTTACTGGTATGTGCAGGGGAAGTGTTACCGCTGGCGTCTCAGTGTGCTGCAGCTTCAGGTGTCAGTGAAAGTAATCTGATCCCTCTGAGCAGCAAGTGCTGTGAACACAGCGTTCAGCAGAATCAAAGTAACTAGAGATTTTGGCAACAGTGTTGCAAAGGATTCAAGCTGAAATGTAACAGCAAAATAAAGCACAGTTAAAGTGAATGTAAATTTTCTCTTAATTAGTACTCAATATCAATTCACAATCATTGCATTAGTTAAAACGCATTATTTTTTTTACAAAAAATTCAAAATATCTATTTATATTTTATATGTAAACTTAGCTGCGTTTTCGTTTCTAACTCCTCCCATCCATTTCTTCCGGTATTTCGGCCACATTACATATAGAGCGGCCCCTCCTGCTCTATTACGTATTTGAAAAGCTTGTTCAAGATTATTAGTTATTTTGCGCATGCGCTTAACACTAATGTGTCTAATATGCGCATGCGTTAGTACTGTTTACTAAATCTCTATCGGCACTGATGTATTATCATCTAAACAAGTGCTGGGAACGCATGCGCATAAAGAATTTCTGACGTCTCCGAAAAGGGGCTGGACGCCACGGGGTGTGAAATATTATTAGTAGAATAGAGTGTCAATCAACGTTGGATATGCGGTCCAAAATGGCGGGCGGAGGAAGCGAGTAAGACAATTCCGAATAAATAGGTTTATATATTGATTAAATGGTAGATTAAAAAAAAACGATGAATTAAAGTCCACTTAATTTTGATTGTTAAACAATATGTGATTGGGCGATAGCATTGACTTTACATCCACTTTAATATCACTTGGATTTGGCTAAGCTAAAGTTAGATTCAGCCTGTTATGCCTTCAACTACAAATTACTTAGCACTGAGGCAGGAAAGGGAGGAGACTTATATAACCTTGCCTTGGAATATCCTTAAAGAGACAGTCCATAACGTTACAATTATATATGAGTGATTTGTTTGTATATTTCCCTTAACAAGTTATTTTACAGAATCTAGAACTTAAATTAACCGGGACATATACTCTGCTAGATTACAAGTTTTGTGTTATGAGGGGTGCGATACTAACTTGCACGTTATTGTCAACGCTCACTTACCTGCAGTGCTGGTATTACAGGTTTTCATAAACCAGGCGGTAACAGGCAATAAGTGAGCGTAGAGCAAAATTGTGCTCCATACCGCACTCCAATACCAGCACTGCTTAAGTCAGCGGTGAGCTGGTTGTACGTGCTCGTGCACGATTTCCCATAGACATCAATGGGGAGAGCTGGCTGAAAAAAAGCCTAACACCTGCAATAAAGCAGCGTAAAGCTCCAACGCAGCCCCATTGATTCCCATGGGGAAACTAAATTTATGTTTACACCTAGCACCCTAACATGAACGCCGAGTCTAAACACACCTAATCTTACACTTATTAACCCCTAATCTGCCATCCCCAACATCGCTGACACCTACATTATACTTATTAACCCCTAATCTGCCGCTCCGGACATCGCCGCCACTATAATAAACATTTTAACCCCTAAACCACCGCACTCCCGCATCGCAAACACTAGTTAAATATTACTAACCACTAATATGCCGCCCCTAACATCGCCGCCACCTACATTACTGTTATTAACCCCTAATCTGCCGCCCCCAATGTTTCCGCCAGCCCGCCACTATACTAAAGTTATAAACCCCTAAACCTAAGTCTAACCCTGACCCTAACACCCCCTAACTTAAATATAATTAAAATAAATCTAAATAAAAATTCCTATCATTACCTAAATAATTCCTATTTAAAACTAAATACTTACCTATAAAATAAACCCTAAGCTAGGTACAATATAACTAATAGTTACATTGTGGCTAGATTAGGGTTTATTTTTATTTTACAGGCAAGTTTGTATTTATTTTAACTAGGTAGAATAGTTACTAAATAGTTATTAAGTCTTTACTAACTACCTAGCTAAAATAAATATAAATTTACCTGTAAAATAAAACCTAACCTGAGTTACACTAACACCTAACCTTACACTACAATTAAATCAATTACATAAATTAAATACAATAACCTAAATTACAAAAATAAAACAACACTAAATTACACAAAATAAAAAACAAATTATCAGATATTTAAACTAATTACACCTATTCTAATAGCCCTATCAAAATAAAAAAGCCCCCCCCCCCCAAAAAAAACCCGAACCTAAACTAAACTACCAATATCCCTTAAAGGGGCCTTTTGCAGGGCATCGCCCCAAAGAAATCAGCTCTTTTACCTGTAAAAAATACAAACAACCCCCCCAACAGTAAAACCCACCACCCATACAACCAACCCCCCAAATAAAATCCTAACTAAAAAAACCTAAGCTCCCATTGCCCTGAAAAGGGCATTTGGATGGGCATTGCCCTTAAAAGGGCATTTAGCTCTATTGCTGCCCAAACCCTAAACTAAAACTAAAACCCACCCAATAAACCCTTAAAAAACCTAACACTAACCCCTGAAGATCCACTTACAGTTTTGAAGAACCAACATTCATCCTCAACGAAGCCAGAAGAAGTCCTCAGCGAAGCGGCAAGAAGTCCTCAACGAAGCCGGGAGAAGTCTTCATCCAAGCCGGCAGAAGTGGTCCTCCAGACGGGCAGAAGTCTTCATCCAGTCGGCATCTTCTATCTTCATCCATCCGGCGCGGAGCGGGTCCATCTTCAAGACATCCGGCGCGGAGCATCCTCTTCTTCCGACGACTAAATTACGTCATCCAAGATGGCGTCCCTTGAATTCCGATTTTCTGATAGAATTCTATTAGACAATCGGAATTAAAGGTGAAAAAATCCTATTGGCTGATCCAATCAGCAAATAGGATTGAGCTCGGATGGATGAAGATAGAAGATGCTATCTGGATGAAGAATTCTCCCGGCTTCGTTGAGGATTGATGTCGGCTCTTCAAAACTGTAAGTGGATCTTCAGGGGTTAGTGTTAGGGTTTTTGTTAAGGGTTTATTGGGTGGGTTTTAGTTTTAGGTTAGGGTTTGGGCAGCAATAGAGCTAAATGCCCTTTTAAGGGCAATGCCCATCCAAATGCCCTTTTCAGGGGGGTTGCTTGTGTGGGTGGTGGGTTTTACTGTTGGGGGGTTGTTTGTATTTTTTTTTACAGGTAAAAGAGATTATTTATTTGGGGCAATGCCCCGCAAAAGGCCCTTTTAAGGGCTATTGGTAGTTTAGTTTAGGCAAGGGGTTTTTATTTTTATTTTGGAGGGGCTTTTTTTTTTTTATTGGGCTATTAGATTAGGTGTAATTAGTTTAAATATCTGATAATTTGCTTTTAATTGTAGTGTAAGGTTAGGTGTTAGTGTAACTTAGGTTAGGTTTTATTTTACAGGTAAATTTGTATTTATTTAAGCTTGGTAGTTAGTAAATAGTTAATAACTATTTAGTAACTATTCTACCTAGTTAAAATAAATACAAACTTGCCTGTAAAATAAAAATAAACCCTAACCTAGCTACAATGTAACTATTAGTTATATTGTAGCTAGCTTAGGGTTTATTTTATAGGTAAGTATTTAGTTTCAAATAGGAATTATTTAGGTAATGATAGTAATTTTTATTTAGATTTATTTTAATTATATTTAAGTTAGGGGGTGTTAGGGTTAGGGTTAGACTAAGGTTAATAGGGGTTAATAAATTTAGTATAGTGGCGGCGACGTTGGGGATGCAGATTAGGGGTTATTAAATGTAGGTTGGTGGCGGCGATGTTAGGGACAGCAGATTAGGGGTTAATAATATTTAACTATTGTTTACGATGCGGGAGTGCGGCGGTTTAGGGGTTAATATGTTTATTATAGTGGAGCGTCAGGGGGTTAATGATTTTATTTTAGTGTTTGCGATGCAGGAGGGCCTCGGTTTAGGGGTTAATAGGTAGTTTATTGGTGTTAGTGTACTTTTTAACACTTTAGTTATGAGTTTTATGCTACTGCTTTGTAGAGTAAAACTTATAACTACTGACTTTAGAATGCGTTACGAATCGTACTTTTTGGCCTCCAAAAAAAAGCTTGTAATATTGGCGCTATGGAATTCCTATTGAAAAAAGACTTTATGCAAATTGCTTAAGTTAATTTGCGGTACGGCCAAAAAAGTGAGCGGTGCCCCTAAACCTGCAAGACTCATAATAGCAGCGGTAGTGAAAAAGCAGCGTTATGAGTCTTAATGCTGCTTTTTTACTCATAACGCAAAACTCGTAATCTAGCCGACTGTGTTTAATGTTGTGTGTTGTTAAATTAATTTTAATGCATTAAAGAGTTAATATTTAAATTACCTGTGGAAACCATAAAAGATTGCCACAGGTGTATTATCCTCAGTCTATGAGGAAGTGCCACTAGAGGGTGTGAAACGCATCAGACGATTAATCCATGTTCTGTACTTGTGTTGTATGATGGAATAAACTTCTTGTTTTAATATCCAATGCTGTGCTGCTGGACTTTTCTACACAGCTATTACACACACACAAGGCACACAACTATTACACACACACACATAAGGCACACAACTATTACAAATACACACACACACAAGGCACACAACTATTACACATACACACACGGCACACGGCTATTACACACACTTCTCTTAAGAAGTGCATGTACGCATGTGCAAAATGTGTCAGATAAGGGGCTCACCTCATTGTATATGAAAGCGTGTATCCAATAAATAATAGATATTGTATGGGACACAGCGTCTTTCTTTCCTCTGTTCATGTATTACACACACAGCACACAGCTATTACACACACACGGCACACAGCTATTACACACACACACACACACACACACACACACACACACACACACCGCACACAGCTATTACACACACACACGGCACACAGCTATTACACACACAAACATGCATATACATGTGTGCATACACATAAATTACTCTTAGAGTGGTTGGTACATATGTACAAACTGCATTAATGAGGAAGAATGGACATATTGGGCTTGATTCTATAAAGCTCTCTGAGCTTGTGAGATTCTATACTATGAAGCCCTTGTACTAATTCTATAAAGGTTTTTACCTTGAGAACAGTGTGTCTCGCAAAAGTGAGTACCCTGTTTTTAAAAATGTGAAGGAGACGCATACATTACAATAGGACTCACCAAAAAAAAACATAATTTAAAAATCATATAAAATGAATAAATTGAGGTCTAGCTGTAATGACCTCTCCCGCTCGAGCGTTACCCTTGCTAGTAGCACTGGTATTACAAGCTAAATGTAAAAATGTTGTGCTTGTAAAAAATCCTTTATGCGCAAAATCTTATCCAAAGGACATCGCATTTGTGATATCACAATAATCCCATTAACTTCAATGGAGCAGCAAAGTATAAAAAAAGCTTGCACCTATATGTAATGCTCGTGGGATACTCCTCTATCAGACCGAACTCGGCCAGTAGTCTTGTTATCCTGGCGTTGAGCCGGAATTATAGGGAATATCCCAAAGCAGAGAAAGTTAGTAAGATGAGAAAGGCGGCACTCCCACAGGCAGGACAGTCCCCAGCAGCAATGGTAGAGCAGTCCAAAGGCAAACCACTAGAATGGTCAGGCAGGGTTTGGCAACAGCAAAGCAGTTCAAGGGCACACCACTAGAATGATCAGGCAGGCAGGATTTGGCAACAGCAAAGCAGCCCAAGGGCACACCACTTGTATGGTCAGGCAGGTAGGGTTAGGCAAACCAGAAAAACAGGGGTAATAAGCAGAGTAGTCAAACAGGCAGGGTTCAGCAGCAGTATATCAATCCAGCAAATTAGGGGTTAAACAGGCCGAGTAGTCAGACAGGCAGGGTTTAGCAGCAGTATATCAGTCCAGCAATTTAGGGATTAAACAGGCAGAGTAGTCAGGCAGGCAGGGTTCAAACACTTTAAGCAAATACTGTAGTAACGATCTTTCACACCTAGGAGCACGCAAATTAACACCTATACTTGGGCAGATAGATCATTATTGAGGGACTTACATAGGCGCAGGATTAGCGCCACAGGAATCCAGACCGGCATCTGAGAGAGACCCGACACAGCCCCTGGCAACGAGCAGGGAAGGAGATGCCGTGCTCCTAGCAACGGCTAGAGCGGCGCAGCTTGACACTATACTTGCAAAGCTAACCCCATCGTAATTAAACCCCTTACTCTAAAAGCCCCTAAGTTGCCACATCTTTTAACCCTGCTACGCAATTAAACCCAAATCCACCACATCCCACTTCACAAACTAATCCTCTACACTATTAACTAAATGATTATCAAAAGTAAAAAAAAAGCCCTATCCTAAAACTAAAGTTCCCTTAAAAAACCCTATACTAAAACGAAAACAACCCCACAAATTTAAAAAATCTAGTCTGAAAATCGTACTGAAAAGGGCAATTATCGGCAGTGCCCTATTTAAAGTGATTATAGCTCTTTCGCAAGAAAAGTGATCTTAGCTCTTTTGCAAAAAAAACAACTATTTTACCCCTACCCCCCCCCCCCCCAACAATTTTTAAAAAAAAAATAACACTAAACCCCAAAGTTTAGAGTGACCATCTTGAATCCAGTTATTTTGGGAGGCAGAGGCAGGGAAAATCATTTTACAATAAGGAAAATAATAGGCTTAGAATTTTGTTTTATAAATATGAATTTCACTTTGTTTTTTTCACTTGCAATATAGTTTTCTAATTCAAATCAGCCAACAAAAGCTTTTAATTCCATCTGTTGATTTGAATTTGAATTTACAAATCTACCAATAAAAATGCAAGGACACCCTATATAAAGGGAAACCTTGCATTCAATCTTCAGTGTGCTGTAGTGACAGCATGAAGAAGGATCGAATGGAAGATCAGAAGAGGACCGCCCAAGAAGATCGAGGAGCCCCATCAAGGGACCAAGAAGCATCGCCATGGACCTGCCATGGCACATCAAAGGAGCCGGATTCAAGATGGTTAGTATAAACTTTATGGTTAAGCGTAAAGGTTTATTTTTTGAAAGTGCACAATCATAATTAAACTATATTGCACATGACAAAAATGAAGTGAAATTCATATTTGTAATCTGAAATGCAAAGCCTTTTATTTTCCTTATTGTAACATGAGTTTCCTTACCACTGCTGGCCGGCTAAACAGGGTTGTTCCATGGACATAGCTCAAATTTCTCCCCCAGGTCTGCGGTATTCTCAAAATATTTAACCCCTGCAGTTCTCTCTGTTTTTTTTTTGCAAACTGAAAGATGCAACATCGCAACTTGAAAATTCAAGAATTATCCGCTCTTCATCGCAGTTACATTCACCTAGATTTAGAGTTTTGCGGCCAAAGGGGTGCGTTAGCTAAGCGTGTGTTTTTCCCCCCGCACCTTTTAAATAACGCTGGTATTTAGAGTTCTCTCAAGGGCTGCGTTAGGCTCCAAAAAGGGAGGGTAGAGCATAATTTACCGCCACTTCAACTCTCAATACCAGCGTTGCTTACGATAGCGGCCAGCTTGAAAAACGTGCTCGTGCACGATTTCCCCATAGGAAACAATGGGGCAGTTTGGGCTGAAAAAAAACCTAACACCTGCAAAAAAGCAGCGTTCAGCTCCTAACGCAGCCCCATTGTTTCCTATGGGGAAACACTTCCTAAGTCTGCACCTAACACCCTAACATGAACCCCGAGTCTAAACACCCCTAACCTTACACTTATTAACCCCTAATCTGCCGCCTCCGCTATAGCTGACCCCTGCATATTATTATTAACCCCTAATCTTCCGCTCCGGACACTGCCGCAACCTAAGTTATCCCTATAAACCCCTAATCTGCTGCCCCTAACACCGCCGACCCCTATATTATATTTATTAACCCCTAATCTGCCCCCCCAATGTTGCCGACACCTACCTACACTTATTAACCCCTAATCTGCTGACCGGACCTCGCCGCTGCTCTAATAAATGAATTAACCCCTAAAGCTAAGTCTAACCCTAACCCTAACACCCCCCTAAATTAAATATAATTTAAATCTAACAAAATAAATTATTTCTTATTAAATAAATTAATCCTATTTAAAGCTAAATACTTACCTGTGAAATAAACCCTAATATAGCTACAATATAAATAATAATTACATTGTAGCTATTTTAGGATTTATATTTATTTTACAGGCAACTTTGTATTTATTTTAACTAGGTACAATAGCTATTAAATAGTTATTTACTATTTAATAGCTACCTAGTTAAAATAATTACAAAATTACCTGTAAAATAAATCCTAACCTAAGTTACAATTCAACCTAACACTACACTATCAATACATAAATTAAATACAATTATCTATAATAAAATACAATTAAATCAACTAAACTAAATTACAAAAAATAAAAAAGATTACAAGAATTTTAAACTAATTACACCTACTCTAAGCCCCCTAAATAAATAACAAAGTCCCCCAAAATAAAAAAATGCCCTACCCTATTCTAAAATAAAAAGTTAACAGCTCTATTACCTTACCAGCCCTTAAAAGGGCTTTTTGCGGGGCATACCACAAAGAAATCAGCTCTTTTGCCTGTAAAAAAAACATACAATACCCCCCCCAACATTACAACCCCCCACCCACATACCCCTACTCTAACCCAAACCCCCCTAAAAAAACCTAACACTAAGCCCCTGAAGATCTTCCTACCTTGTATTCACGCAGCCGGGTATCACCGATCCGTCCAGAAGAGGGTCCAAAGTCTTCATCATATCCGGCAAGAAGATGTCCTCCAGAGGGTCCGAAGTCTTCATCCTAACCGGCAAGAAGATGTCCTCCAGAGGGTCCAAAGTCTTCATCCAGGCGGCATCTTCTATCTTCTTCCATCCGGAGCGGAGCAGGACCATCTTGAAGCAGCCGGCGCGGATCCATCCTCTTCTAACGACGTCCGAATGAAGGTTCCTTTAAATGACGTCATCCAAGATGGCGTCCCTTGAATTCCGATTGGCTGATAGGATTCTATCAGCCAATCGGAATTAAGGTAGGAAAAATCTGATTGGCTGATTGAATCAGCCAATCAGATTCAAGGTCAATCGGATTGGCTGATCCAATCAGCCAATCAGATTGAGCTTGCATTCTATTGGCTGTTCCGATCAGATAAATATGTAAATGAACCTGTACATATGTAAATGTGTGTGGCCATTTTAGAGTGTCTTGTACATGCGCAACATAGTAGAATGATTCCAAATAGTCATAGAATACTTGCAAAGATGTCCATTTTGGGGCTTTATCAAGTATCTTGAGATGTCGAATTAGAAAAGTCAAAACTTAAATTGCTAATGAAAAGTTTCTAGAAAGTGAATTGTGAGTAACTGTTTGGCTGCGGGAAATAGGTGAAAATGTGCTATTTTGACCACGTTGAAATGAAAACTACCCGTTTCGACCACAAAAACAGCCAAAAGGGCCTCAATAGATAGATTGTGAATCACCCCTAAATTGGAAAAGTTTCTTATAAATCTACAGCTACTTGTGCATGCTGGAACATTCACTCCCTCATACCCTATCTGGTTTACCTTTGCTAGATGATAAGACGGGACTGTTTGTTAGCAGCCGAAAATGGCCACCAAGCTCCGCCCACAGCTTTCTTCTTATCCAGTTAGCTATTTAGCAGTGCATGTTTAATATGTTTCAAATAACTATTTCAAATTTCACATGCACAAATCAGCATGTGCAAGTCGGAAAACATATTCACGAATTGATCGTGATTGATGAAAGGACATAACAAAATATACACACAATAGGTGGGAGGAGCTTGGCGGCTATTTTAAGCATGTATCAAGCAATGAATATTTAAATGTTTCATGTACTTCTTACAAGTTTTTAGATGTGGGACCAGTTGTAGGATGCTTCTCTGGTATGTAACAATAAGTAATCAAAATTATGTATTGGGTGTACCCTAGACTGTCCCTTTAAAGGGACAGTAAACAGCTAATTACAAGATATTTCTTTTGTGCTGACATCTTGTTTGCTGCAATTGTCAATAGCCAAAACTCCACCAACCTTATTTGGAGAAGACAATCTAGGCTTGAGTCTGCAAACAACAAGGGTAGTCGCTGTCAAAATGTTAGTACATAGTTTTAAAGTTGTCATCAGTTAAAGCCATTTAGGGAAAGATATGTATTAGGTTTAGCCTTAATAAATCAGCAAAGGTACATTTCATGTTCTGAGAATTAGAAAATATACAATTTTCTAAGCTTAACAAACTTACCTGAACAGGAGGCAAAATAAATAATAACATTTTATTTTTATTTACACATAACTAACTGTTTATAGAAGTCTCAAGGTGTTATTTGTCCCTATAACAGGGATGGGTTGGGTCAAGGGGCATGCCCTGCATGCTGCCATAGGTGTGGAAGAACAGGTTCCAGAGTAAATGTGCTATCATGTGTTCACGTCACCTGTAATGGTGTTGCTAACATGTCAAGTTATGATGTAGTGCAGAATAGTCAGTTCACCAGAAGAGTAATCCCTGTGCAGAGGCCTTTCATACTGCGTAGGAAGTTTTTAGTGTGTAGTATTGATGTATGGCAGGGAGGCAGCAGTGCCTCATTACCTTGATGAAAGCCACTGGAGTTACTAAACAGCAGGCTGAGTCAGGCTGAGAGAACAGGCAAGCAGATCTAGATATTCAGCAGTGAAAGATTGCTGCTTCTCAGACACCACTGCAACTACTCTTACTGGCACTGTGACATACGGTCTCTGTCGGCCTCTCATCTTATCTTGTATAGCCTGGGCAATCCCTCATTTAATATTCAAGGTGTCTGATTTTTATGGTATCTGCCAGCTAAGGGCCAGAGTGGTAGTTTGCGCTCAGAGATTTGTGCTCGTATTAGGAGTTGAAAGTAAAAAGTTTGCAATTTTGCGTTTGCAAAGTCGCAGTAACAAATAGACTTTGAGAAGTAACGAACGCAAAATCACATTCCCTCATAGACGTCAATAAAGCCGAATTAGTTGAAAAAAACTTAACACCCACAAGTCATGCAAATGGAATCACAATTATTTAAAGGGACAGTCTACACCTTTGTCATCTTAAAGTCTTACCTTAGATTAAGCTGCAAATAGCATCATGCACCTTTTTTATGTCATGCAGTAGTAACAGCAAAAAGGTTATTTTAAAATGAATATTGTTTCTGGCCACTTTGAAATGGCTGTCAAGCTCTGCCCACTCATGACATCATGATCTGTGCTGCATATTGTGTCCAATCACAAAAGGCTCACTAGTTAGATTCAACAGACTGTCAATGCAATTCAGCAGAGTGCCTAGATGCAGCCCAGATTGTGATGTCATCAGTGGGTATAGCTTGGCAGCTGTTTCAAAGTGGCCAGGAACAATATTCTTTTTAAATTAACTTTTTACCATCCCTGCTGCATGATATAGAAAAGGTGCAGGAGGCTATTTGCAGTTTAATCTAAGGTAAGACTTTAAGATGACTAAGGTGTAGACTGTCCCTTTAAAAACACAACATAAGAAGATAATATTGCATATTTCATAATCCAATGTTCTGCACATTGTATAATATGTTCTATTTATTATTTAATATATATTTAAATATATATCTGATGGATTTTTGCAAAGATATATTTATTCCTTTATTTATATATGATTATAGGGAGAGAACAGTTCCTTGGGCAGAACAGGGGAGTTGCCAGGGTATATCTGAAGCTCTCTTACAAGTCTTGTGAAAATTTCTAAACATTTTTAAACAAGCTTGCCTCACTGATTTTTCTCACCAACTGCATGCAGGTGAAGTTTGCTCAAAATTCACAATATACTTATTTTAACTAATAGAAAAGTAATATATACTAAAATATAGAGAAAAACAAATTAAATTGTAGTGAAAAAATGTCATTTTCATTTGTAATTTTGAGCCTTTGGGGTATATTTATTAAAGTGCGGACAGATCTGATACGATGATCCTTGAAAAAGTTGATCTAGCGAAACGTACGTCGGAATTGACACTCTCTTGTGCGTCTTTACATCTGCCTGTACACCTGGAGGAGGAGCGTTCTCTACTGGTATTGTCAGGTGGTGGATTTAGCGATTAAGGTTCTGCTTTTCCATCCATCTCCATCCAGGACTTGCATCGGCTCTTTTGAGTAATCTTACATTTATTATTGCTCATTTACCCTTTGTAAGAGGTGTCTTGGGGGCATTTGTGATGCTTTTTATGTATTTTAAATAAATATTTGTTTTAAGAGATTTGTCTGCGAGTACTGTTTTCCCACCAGTATAAAGTGGGAGTGCGCATTTCCCTGAGCTTGGTCATAAGCTCCATCAAATGTGAGTAATCACTCGTTAAACAAGCAGAACTATGTTATTTCAAGTGGTTACAGAGTAACACTATGTTGCATATTTTGTTTCCTTTTCCTTGAGAACACACGGAGGATCACAGAGGAGTGAGGAGACTTATCTCAAAGGAACAAACATATCCTTACATATGAACTTTTAATTTATGGTTCACTTTTTTATTTGATTATCACATTTATTTCACTTATTTTCTTATTGTGATATTTGGTATATTTATTGTATAGCGTATCATGTACGCCACACATCAATAAATGCCGACAGCATACGCTGTCGGCATTTAACATTACACCAGCAGTTCTTGTGAACTGCTGGTGCAATGCCGCTCCCTGCAGATTTGCAGCCAATCGGCTGCTAGCAGGGGGTTTCAATCAACGCAATCGTATTCGATCAGGTTGATTTCTGTCCGTCGCCTCAGAGCAGGCGGACAGGTTATGGAGCAGTGGTCTTTAGACCGCTGCTTCATAGCTTCTGTTTCCAGCAAGCATGAAGGCTCACCGGAAACACAGGGCATCAAGCTCCATACGGAGCTTGATAAATTGACCCCTTTATATCAGCTCTAGGGGTTCTCTAGATACCTTCTCTCTCCCATGTGAAATTTTGTATAGCAGAGGCATCTCTCATCTCTCTGGAATGTCCAGATTCCTCCCGTTTTCTTAGAAAATTCTGTGAGTCCGCTCTGTAATCAAAATTTATAAAATCACAATCATAAATACACTGCTCTACACAAAATAAAATACAAAACAGAAAGTGCAAAGTTTAAATGTAATACAATTTAATCTGAAGGGTAAAGTGATATAAAATATAAAGCACAAAGTGTAAATGCAGCAGATCTCTCATGTCAAGCAGTGCTATATTGCACTGGGCTTGTGTCTCCCTCACATACAGAAATGCAGGGAATGCCCCTTGGAGAAGTAAAGCAAAATCTGTAGTTTGAAAATTTCACTAGGGATCTCACAGTGCTAGAGGATCATTTTAGAACATCTCACTTGAGCAGTGAGGTTTTGAATATCAGGGTCTAAGGGGCAAAATTATAATTATTATTGATGCCTCTGTTTCCGCGCACGAGCCTTCAGGCTCTCCGGAAACAGCAGTTATGACCGCTGCTCCATAACTTGCCCGCCTGCTCTGAGGCTTGCGGACATCAATCTGCCCGATCCTATAGCGGCCGCAAATCTGCAGGGCCACACAGGCGAGGAAACATTTTGCCGCCCCCCCCCCCCCCCAATTACATACCATTCCATTGCTAGTTAAAGCTAAATGAAACCCAAATTCAGAGCCTCCGGCCACCCATGCCACAGCTCTTTTCTTCAATGAGGTGATGTTTTCACTTCTAAACCAATAGCCGCGTGTGTCATCCGACAGTGTTCCATATGCTTGCATGGCTTTTGGTTTAGAGGTGGAAACGTTACCTCATTGGCAAGGAGCTCTGTGCCATGAGTGGCCAGAGGGTCTGACTTTAGCAAGCTGCTGTGGCCCCAACTGGGTGAGTTTAGCACTGTTTTTTAATAAGTTATAACTGAAACTACAGTTTATTTTTAGTGACGGTAAATCCTAGCGTATATTAAACGCTCAGATTTACCATCACTTTAAGGTTATCACTTTAATTTTTCTCTTTACATGTTTGTATTTTAAAAGGTTTTATGACTACTAAAGCTAAATAAAATAACATAATAAAAATTAAAATAAACCTCACCAGCTCCCATTGGCACTTAACCATAACTACAACTTCCCAAAAATACCCCAGCACTACACCTTCAGACCCTAACTGCCATCACCCCCATAGCTAACCTCAGCAGAAATTATGCTTTACTCTTTGGACCTTCCCAGCCATAATTACCCCAATGGCTTTCTCCATGAGACCCCCACAACTCAGTTATCCCTCAACCACCCAGTGCAATTTAACCCTAACTGTGATTAGCACTACATCCCTGAGACCCCCAGTTGCTATTACCCCAGACTGCAATGAACTGTTACCATAAGGCCCAAAAAATCTATTTCCCTTTTAAAATATATACCTCTGCTTTAAGCTGCCCCCCATCTTAAATAATCCCCAGAACTTGAATCCTCAGTCGGTGAGTCTTAAAAAAAAGACTAAATAATTTACTTTTAAACTATTAAAAATGTCTATATACTTAAAAAATAAAATCACTTATCTTACCATATGATTTTATTCTTTCTTCATAACAGCAGAAACATATTCCTCTGCAAATGAGCCCCCAGTGTGGCATGGTCCTCCCTCTGTTCATAAGGGGCTAGAGTTAAAATCCCACATTCCCTTTTTTCTAATTTGTTTTCTTTTATTTTTATGGGAGGAGATCTCAGAGGGTGGCAGTTATGTTTATTTGTGACTATAATACTGGTACTAATGTAAGATACACTGCTGGCTATGTCCATATTAATTAGCATATCATGGTAATGGTAAAAAATAAATAAAAATACAACCGGCTGCCAGAGGAATTATGTTATGAATGAAATCCTCCGGCGGTGACTGCCATCCTACCTACTGCTCACTCCTTCCATCAGTACCGGGCCATCTGGAGGGGGCGTGTGTCAGTCACGAGGCACCAGCATCTACCGCATCCACGTTTTCCTCTCAGACTCGGCTGGCTTCTACCACCTCCACCACGTCACAGACTGACTGACTGACTGTGTGCATGCACAGAGTCTCTCATAGATAGCGTTACACAGCTGTGCCCACTGGCCATTCATGCTGCTGCCCACATAATTCATTATTTGCAGGCGCAGCAGGCTCAGCTCAGTCAGGGGCTGCCGGCACAGAATAAGATTCAAAGAAAGAATGGATTAATGCTGAGTAAGAGCTGTGTGTCCTGAATTCAGTGTGCCAGTGCGCAAATCATTTTTCACTCACCCTCACGCTGCTTTGCCAATGCCAGCAGCCAGGCAGATTCAGTGCCCCCCTCTAGGGCCACCCTAGGCGGCATTGACTGACAACCAAAGAAGAAGGAACAGCGGAACTGAAAGAGACTTGTACATATACCGCAGCAACGGCAGTAGACTCTAGTCAAGGAGGACAGCAGCTGTCTGAATTACAAAATAAATGTTTTGGGTTATATATACCTTTAATGAAGTATGCCTTTAGGTTACATTGTGTAAAAATTAAAGCATAATAATACACCTCCAAATAAGTAGAACAAAATGTACCAAAACTCCCTAGTACACAGCAGCTAGCTGTTCCTTAAGGATTTGCCATTGACTGAGCAACACAGAGCAGAAATTGCAGGAGCAGCAGCATTACTGAAGTAGACATCTATATCATAGCATAAATAAACCACAACAATACACCTTCAAGAAAGAAAAAAACAGATGTACCAGAACTCCCTTGAACAAAGCAGCTAGCTGGTCCCTAAGGATTTGGCATTGACTGACCATCACAGTGCAGGAATGGCAGGAGGAGGAACTTGGGTTGCTGCTCATTATGCATATGTAATGGAATCTCCTCCTCCACTATCTTCTCATGTTTGTAATCAAGTTCATTCTGGTCTATAGCGGCCATGTTGGTAGTAAGAATAATATTCTCATCACCCAAACCAGAGACTGGGGAAATTTGCACAATAACTCCCTCTTTTCCTAGACTACTTGGCATAATAGGATCGTCTACTACTCCTGCAGTGTCTGTAATACTGCTGCCAAGAGACAATCTTTCAGAATCTGATAAACTAAACCGACTGCTGCAATAAAATATGGAGGGGATCAGAACAGTGGTGGAACTGACAGAAGATAAACCGGTGGTGGCTCTGGGGCAAACAACGGTGCAGGTGGTTTTGAAAGTAGACTCTATAAAGAGCTGACGTGTACATGGAGGCTGCCTCTGACTGGCTAATAATTTTATTAGAGAAATTTTAGTTGTTTGTTGTTGGGCTTTCTCTGACATACGAAAAGAGGATTTATGGGATTGTGTACTGTGTTTGGGTGGGAACTTTGAAATAATGTAATAAATATAATGCCTACTTGTGAACCCACTCACTATCAGTATAGTAATGCCCCCCACTACTATTCCATTAAAAATTCTTAGATGATTGCACTACTATGCACTGTGTGTGCATTGTGTATGCAATAAGCAAAACAAATAAATAAAAAAATAAGCCACTAAATAATATTAAAAAAGGTACACTATGTTAGATGACAAAGCCTATCTTATAGAGCAAAGGCAGGAGTCTACTAAGGGCTAGATTACAAGTGACAAGCTATTTACTGCTCCTGCTGGAAGTTAGCTTTTTGCGCATGTTGGTAGCACGCATATTACAAGTTGAAAGTAAAAACTTTACGTGCATAAAAAAACAACGCACAATAAAAGTTGGACCTTGGATATCGCGACCTCATAATTGTATTTTCACCATATTTTTATTATAAAATCCCCACACCCATAGAGTAGGGTGAGATAAACAGGAATGCCTCGGAGCACAAAGTATAGAAAAGGAAATACTATGAATCAATATTAAAATGTAACCTTTAATGTTAAATAAAAAGACAGCAAAAAGAGAAAACAGATATACTGTATGCTGCCCAACACAATTAAAAACACTGCAATACTGGTAATAGTATTTTGTCTTGAAATGCCGCAGTGAAATGTGCAGAGGTATAGGAGTGGAAAAACGCTGTGTATCTAATGCAGGATTAATACAGCCTGTGCTACAACTATCCAACTCACATGCATCCGGTTGGAATGGAATAATATCACTCTGTGTGATGGCTGTATAGAGTCTTTCTATTAAATAAATAGCACAATAGCCTACTGTAGGTTTCAAAGTAACAGACGTTATTAACTGCCCTGACTGAAAACCTATAATCTGTTAGGAAGTGTGTGCTTGCTGGATAGACTTATTCCTCTACTTGACTTAAAATGAAACATATATAGTAGAACAGCTGGATAGGTAGCACATTTTGCATTCCATGAGAGAGAATGTAATAAAAATAATGAGCATTATTCGTTATCATTTAGATATACAAAGGAGCACTAGATTCGAATGGAATATTATTGCTCTATGTGTTAACTGTTTATGGTCAGTCTAATAAATAAGTAGCACACTAGCCTGCTATAGTTTTGAATATAATAAACATTGTTAACTTTCCTGGCTTAGTGCCAATAATCTGACAGAAAATATGTGCTTATTAGATGGGCCCATTTAAGTTAAACACATAACGTTACTCAATTAAGTAGGTTGCACAATTTGCATACCATAGGATAAACTGAAAGTGATAAACATTATTTACTAATCTTGGGTACACAAATGAGCACTTGAATGGAAATAGAATAATAATACTCTATGTGTTAGCTGAGTGTAATCTGTCTATTAAATAAGTCATTCAAATAGTCTCCTTCTGATTTAAAAGTAATAAGCGTTATTTAACCACCCTGGATGAATGCCAGTAACCTGATAGAGAATATGTGCTTGTTGAATAGATTTGTTATACTGCCACATTTAGATTAAACACATAGGGGCAAATTTGTCAAAGCATCAACTGAAAATATGCTGGAATTCCGCGTCGTATTTGTCGCGAGATTGATCCACCGTAGTTATCAAAGCATCAACATCGGCAAATGTTGAAATTTGGAATGTACAATATGATTCTGCAATCTCAATCCGATGCAGATCGATGCAAGTTGAAAACAGTGGTATTCGAGCGGAATTGTGTTCATTCACCCTCCTAATCGACACTATTTGAACCTCTCACTAAGTAATCAAAAATTCTACATTTACGCTTGTGTTTTTTAAGACTCAGCGTACCAGGTTTTAATCCGCTACCCTTGAGGTTGCGGATGCCATAGAACTCAATGGGAGTCTGAAAACACAGAAAGCTTATGTTCAATACTGCAAGAGAATGAAGCATATGACATAATAAAGGTAAATTAGAAACTTTATCAAATTTGTATACCCTTTCTAAATCAAACAATATTATTGCTCCACATTTGGTGCACTAGTGGGATACAAATGAAAAATACATTATTATTTATGGATTATGTTACAACTTTGTCTCTCATTACTAAGCAAGGGGGCAATATTATTTCTACAAATTTGGTGCAAATTTTTGCCCAAAACTTGTTGCACTAATAGATATAGAGATAAAAATGAAATAAATACACAACATAGCTAACTTCCTTTTTATTTTCTGGAAAAATCTATGTGCACCATGTTTAAGCCATGTAATGCAAGTCCCACTCTTCACTTCACGCCATATTTGACTCAACACTTTTTGCACCATTTATAACGCAAACTCCTAAACAACCCACACACACGTGAGTTGTTCCACCACTTTTGATTGGATTATGCATAATCACATGGTTTATGACATCAGCCAATCTGATTCAAATACACATTATAAACTATCACTAACTAAATAAATTGCTCGATACTTGTGTCATTGATCACTCATCAGAACTTGTAAGTGCCATTTGTTACATTGTGTATTGTTACACTGTGTATTGTTACACTGTGTATTATACTTTCAAAGTATGTATATAGGAAATTAGTATTAAAGATAAACATTGATGCTGACATTAGGATACCCAGTGTAATATTTTAGACAAGGATTTTAAAATTCGAATTGATGTTTGATTCAATATAATCTTAAGCTGATAGCTCAAAGGGATAGCCCACCTAACTTTAAACTATCATGATTCAGATACAGCAGAAATTAAAATCACCTCTTTACTGGCATGCTATTTTCAGTGGCCTAGATTTGGAGTTTGGCGTTAGCCGTGAAAACCAGCGTTAGAGGCTCCTAACGCTGGTTTTAGGCTACCTCCGGTATTTGGAGTCACTCAAAATAGGGTCTAACGCTCACTTTTCAGCCGCGACTTTTCCATACCGCAGATCCCCTTACGTCAATTGCGTATCCTATCTTTTCAATGGGATTTTTCTAACTCCAGTATTTAGAGTCGTGTCTGAAGTGAGCGTTAGACATCTAACGACAAAACTCCAGCCGCAGGAAAAAAGTCAGTAGTTAAGAGCTTTCTGGGCTAACGCCGGTTCATAAAGCTCTTAACTACTGTACTCTAAAGTACACTAACACCCATAAACTACCTATGTACCCCTAAACCGAGGTCCCCCCACATCGCCGCCACTCGATTAAATTTTTTTAACCCCTAATCTGCCGACTGCCACCTACGTTATACTTATGTACCCCTAATCTGCTGCCCCTTACACCGCCGACCCCTATATTATATTTATTAACCCCTAACCTGCCCCCCCACAACGTCGCAGCCAGCTACCTACAATAATTAACCCCTAATCTGCCGACCGCAAAGCGCCGCCACCTACGTTATACTTATGTACCCCTAATCTGCTGCCCCTAACACCGCCGACCCCTATATTATATATATTAACCCCTAATCTGCCCCCCTCAACGTCGCCTCAACCTGCCTACACTTATTAACCCCTAATCTGCTGAGCGGACCGCACCGCTACTATAATAAAGTTATTAACCCCTAATCCGCCTCACTAACCCTATAATAAATAGTATTAACCCCTAATCTGCCCTCCCTAACATCGCCGACACCTAACTTCAATTATTAACCCCTAATCTGCCGACCGGAGCTCACCGCTATTCTAATAAATGTATTAACCCCTAAAGCTAAGTCTAACCCTAACACTAACACCCCCCTAACTTAAATATAATTTTAATCTAACGAAATTAATTAACTCTTATTAAATAAATTATTCCTATTTGAAGCTAAATACTTACCTGTAAAATAAATCCTAATATAGCTACAATATAAATTATAATTACATTGTAGCTATTTTAGGATTAATATTTATTTTACAGGCAACTTTGTAATTATTTTAACCAGGTACAATAGCTGTTAAATAGTTAAGAACTATTTAATAGTTACCTAGTTAAAATAATTACAAAATTACCTGTAAAATAAATCCTAACCTAAGTTACAATTAAACCTAACACTATACTATCATTAAATTAATTAAATAAAATACCTACAATTACCTACAATTAAACCTAACACTACACTATCAATACATTAATTAAATACAATACCTACAAATAAATACATTTAAATAAACTAACTAAAGTACAAAAAATAAAAAAGAACTAAGTTACAAATAAATAAAAAATATTTACAAACATAAGAAAAATATTACAACAATTTTAAACTAATTACACCTACTCTAAGCCCCCTAATAAAATAACAAAGCCCCCCAAAATAAAAAAATGCCCTACCCTATTCTAAATTACTAAAGTTCAAAGCTCTTTTACCTTACCAGCCCTGAACAGGGCCCTTTGCGGGGCATGCCCCAAGAAGTTCAGCTCTTTTGCCTGTAAAAAAAAAACATACAATACCCCCCCCCAACATTACAACCCACCACCCACATACCCCTATTCTAACCCAAACCCCCCTTAAATAAACCTAACACTAAGCCCCTGAAGATCTTCCTACCTTGTCTTCACCCTGCCAGGTTCACCGATCGGTCCAGAAGAGCTCCTCCGATGTCCTGATCCAAGCCCAAGCGGGGGGCTGAAGAGGTCCATGATCCGGCTGAAGTCATCATCCAAGCGGGAGCTGAAGAGGTCCATGATCCGCTGAAGTCTTCATCCAAGCGGGGCAGAAGAGGTCTTCCATCCGATTGAAGTCTTCATCCAAGCGGGATCTTCTATGGTCATCCATCCAGAGGGGAGCGGCAGGATCCTGAAGACCTCCGACGCGGAACATCCATCCTGGCCGACGACTGAACGACGAATGACGGTTCCTTTAAATGACGTCATACAAGATGGCGTCCCTCGAATTACGATTGGCTGATAGGATTCTATCAGCCAATCGGAATTAAGGTAGGAATATTCTGATTGGCTGATGGAATCAGCCAATCAGAATCAAGTTCAATCCGATTGGCTGATCCAATCAATTTTGTAATTAGAACAAAAAAAAGGAATTTATGGACATGTAAATATGTTTGCAAAAGATTTCCACACACACACACACATATATATACATATTTATTTATATATACATAAAAGTATGTGCAAAGATATGTGTAGAAATTCTAGCATTTAATAATCATTTATAAAAAAATGGGATAAAAGCATATCATGACTTCTAGAAATACAAATAGACATTAATTTATATGAAAGTATCATATAACAGATTTTTTTGTATAACAAATCAATATAAAATATCTTTCTATGAGATATTGTTTTTTGAGGTATAAATCTAGCTATTTCTTGTACATTAACAGTTGAAAAATAAAAGATTAGCTTTAGAGAAATGTGCTTGTTCATGGACAGTAATGAAATGGTATAAATAAAGTTGGGAAAAACCAGAATAACCGCGACATCAATAACTGTTAGTTAACACCAGTCCAATGCTCTTCGCACTTTACTTGACGCGCATGTTTTTGACGGCTTTTTTTATAAATAAGGAGATCGTATTAAGGTCCGTGGCAGCGATGTCTGGCGAGCGTATTGACACCAGCGAATGCAACATAGTTGACGCTTTGATAAATAGGCCCCATAAAGTTAATCAGCTTGATCGCTAGCACATAATGCATACCACAGGATATACTGAAAATAATAAGCGTTATTCACTGCTCTTAGATATACAAGTCCCACTATGCATGTTTGATAAACTTAATAGGTAGCACATTTTGCATACCATTAGATGAACTTCGTAAGCGTTATACACTACTATGGGCTCAAGGCCTGTAACATAAATAGTTTACACTGTAGTACATACGTATTATATGATTGCATAGGTAAATACCAGTAGAAAGCAGATTAAAACATAAAAATTGTCCACTAAATTCTCCCCATAACCTTTAATAGAGCCACAAAGTTAAAAAGAAGACAAACACTTATCGCTTGCCTGATAACCCGATTTAACCAAGTGCGCTATATCCAACACAAAATTAATCTATTTATTGTGAAATATATATATATATATTTCACAAAACAGATGCACTCACAGGTCTTTTGTTGAACAAAGACCTGTGAGTTTATCTATTTTGTGGAATATTCATTGTACCTTTGCACCCAGGTGGATGGCCACTGGAGGGTTATGCTGTAGTTTGGACTTTGGTTTTATATATATATATATATATATATATATATATATATATATATATATATATATATATATATATATATATATATATATATACGTGGATTACTTGCTTAGTGTGCTTAGAGGAATATGGCTACACTTCACTGACGAGGCCCAATGAAGGCCGAAGCGATCGTCTGGGGTTGCTGTGTTCTTTGTTCAGAGAGTAATTGCCTTGTATTTTGGCGCTGGACTGACCATAATAGGCGGGATCAGACTGATATACTACAGGAAAGTTCTACTCTGTGAAAAGCATTACTGGGCTAAAAGAAGCTGCACCCAGGTGGTAAATCGCCATAGAACAGGCTAACAATGGTATTGAGCCAGTTGCTCGTTCCTGTGAGTGTGCTTCTCTCTGTGTATATTTAGTCTCCCTATGGGAAAAAGGGGAATCCAGACGTGGACTCCTTGCTCAGTGTGCTTAGAGGAATATGGCTACACCTCACTGACGAGGCCCAATGAAGGATGAAACGATTGTCTGGGGTTGCTGTGTTCCTTGTTCAGAGAGGAATTGCCTGGTATTTTGGCACTGGACTGACCATAATAGGCGGGATCAGACTGATATACTACAGGAATGTTCTACTCTGTGAAAAGCATTACTGGGCTAAAAGAAGCTGCACCCAGGTGGTAAATCACCATAGAACAGGCTAACAATAGTATTGAGCCGGATGTTCGTTCCTGTAAGTGTGCTTCTCTCTGTGTGTATTTAGTCTCCCTATGGGAAAAAGGGGAATCCAGACGTGGACTCCTTGCTCAGTGTGCTTAGAGGAATATGTCTACACTTCACTGGCGAGGCCCAATGATGGCCAAAATGATCATCTGGGGTTGCTGTGTTACTTGTTCAGAGAGGAATTGCCTGGTAATTCGGCGCTGGACTGATCATAATAGATGGGATCAGACTGATATACTACAGGAAAGTTCTACTCTGTAAAAAACTCATTACTGGGCTAAATGAAGCTGCACCCAGGTGGTAAATCACCATAGAAAAGGCTAACAATGTAATTGAGCCGGTTGTTCGTTCCTGTGAGTGTGCTTCTCTCTGTGTGTATTTAGTCTCCCTATGGGAAAAAGGGGGAATCCAGACGTGGACTCCTTGCCCAGTGTGCTTAGAGGAATATGGTTACACCTCACTGACAAGGCTCAATGTAGGCCGAAACAATCCTCTGGGGTTGCTGTGTTCCTTGTTAAGAGAGGAATTGCCTATTTTGGTGCTGGACTGAACGTAATAGGCGGGATCAGACTGATATACTACAGGAAAGTTCTACTCTATGAAAAGCATTACTGGGCTAAAAAATCTGCACCCAGGTGGTAAATGGCCATAGAACAGGTTAACAATGGTATTGAGCCGGTTGTTTGCTCCTGTGAGTGTGCACCAACATTAGTGTTCCCCTTAATCTAGCCCTAAATAAGTAGCGCTCCTACTGCAATAAAAAAATGACTTAAATTCTAACAGTACTATACACTTTAGTAGTTCTAAGTCTGATCTGATTCTGCACACACAAGATGCAGAAGACTGCAGGAAAAGAAAGAAAAAAAAAACACACACTGTCTATCTTATCCCTCAAGTACTAACACTGGAACTTCTACAACAAATACGAAAACTGTCTCTGATTGTATTTGAGGCAGTGACTAAATAGCTCACAGCGGCACACAAATGCACTTTCCAAAAGCTCTGGTGAAAGTTATTAAAATGGCTGAACTTCACTCAGTCTCCCACTTCCCTATGGTAGGTTAAAACCATATTGGAGAAGCCTGTGGGGCCCATTTATCAAGCTCCGTAAGGAGCTTGTGGGCCCGTGTTTCTGGCGAGTCTTCAGACTCGCCAGAAACAGCAGTTATGAAGCAGCGGTCACAAAGACCGCTTCTCCATAGCCCTGTCCGCCTACTCTGAGCAGGTGGACAGAAATCACCGGAATTCAACCTGATCAAGTACGATCAGGTTGATTGAGAGCTGCTGGTGCAATGTTGAATACGGAGAGCGTATTGCTCTCCGCATTCAGCGAGGTCTTGCATACCTGATCCGCAAATTAACCTATTAGCCAAACAAGTTCCCCTCAGTTTCCTGCTTGTTTTCTTGGCGCTAAATAAAGTAAACAAATTTATTCCAACTTCATCAATAATACAGTCGTATGCAAAAGTTTAGGCACCCCTGACAATTTCCAGGATTTTCATTTATAAATAATTGGGTGTTTGGATCAGAAATTTTATTTTGATCTATCAAATAACTGAAGGACACAGCAATATTTCAGTAGTGAAATGAGGTTTATTGGATTAACAGAAAATGTGCGATATGCAGCAAAATGAAATTAGACAGGTGCATACATTTGGGCACCCCAGCAGAAATATTGCATCAATATTTAGTAGAGCCTACTTTAGCAGAAATATCAGTCTCTAGACGCTTCCTATAGCCTGTAATGAGTGTCTGGATTCTGGATGAAGGCATTTTGGAACATTCCTCCTTGCAAAACATCTCCAGTTCAGTTAGGTTTGATGGTTGCCAAGCATGGACATCCCGCTTCAAATCACCCCACAGATTTTCAATGATATTCAGGTCTGGGGACTGGGATGGCCATTCCAGAACATTGTACTTGTTCCTCTGCATAAATGCCAGAGTAGATTTTGAGTAGTGTTTTGGGTCGTTGTCTTGTTGAAATATCCAGCTCCGGCGTAACTTCAACTTTGTAATGCTTCCTCAACATTATTCTCAAGTATCTGCTGATATTGAGTGGAATCCATGCAACCCTCAACTTTAACAAGATTCCCAGTACCGGCACTGGCCACACAGCCCCACAGCATGATGGAACATCCACCAAATTTTACTGTGGGTAGCAAGTGTTTGTCTTGGAACGCTGTGTTATTTTGCTGCCATGCATAACGCCCATTGTTATGACCAAATAACTCAATCTTTGTTTCATAAGTCCACAGCACCTTCTTCCAAAATGAAGCTGGCTTTTCCAAATGTGAGTTTGTGGTGTGTGTGCAGAAAGGCTTCTTTCGCATCACTCTCCCATACAGCTTCTCCTTGTGCAAAGTGCGCTGACTTGTTGAACGATACACAGTGACACCATCTGCAGCAAGATGATGTTGTAGGTCTTTGGAGGTGGTGTGTGGGCTGTTTTTGACCGTTCTCACCATCCTTTGCCTCTCCGATATTTTACTTGGCCTTAACAAGAATTGTGCCTGTGGTCTTCCATTTCCTCACTATGTTTTCTCACAGTGGACACTGACAGCTTAAATCTCTGCAATAGCTTTTTGTAGCAAAGATATGTGTAGAAATTCTAGCATTAATAATCATTTATAAAAAAAATGGGATAAAAGCATATCATGACTTCTAGAAATACAAATAGACATTCATTTATGTGAAAGTATCATATAACAGATTTTTTTTGTATAACAAATCAATATAAAATATCTTTCTATGAGATATTGTTTTTTGAGGTATAAATCTAGCTATTTCTTGTACATTAACAGTTGAAAAATAAAAGATTAGATTTAGAGAAATGTGCTTGTTCATAAACAGTAAGGAAATAGTATAAATAAAGTTGGGAAAAACCTGAATTACCGCAACATCGATGACTGTTAGTTAACACCATTCCGATGCTCTTCTCACCGAACTTGACGCGCATGTTTTTGACGGCTTTTTGATGAATAAGGAGATCGTATTCAGGTCCGTGGCAGCGATGTTTGGTGAGCGTATTGATGCCGGCAAATGCAACATAGTTGACGCTTTGATAAATAGGCCCCATAAAGTTAATCAACAATAGCACATTTTGCATACCACAGGATATACTGAAAATAATAAGCATTATTCACTGATCTTAGATATACAAGTCCCACTATGTATGTTTGATAAACTCAATAGGTAGCACATTTTGCATACCATTAGATGAACTTAGGATTCGTAAGCGTTATACACTACTATGGGCTCAAGGCCTGTAACGTAAATAATTTACACTAGAGCACATAAGTATTATATGATTGCATAGGTAGAAATAAAAGTTGAAAGCAGATTAAAACATAACAAATGTCCCCTAAATCCTCCCCATAGCCTTTAATAGAGCCATAAAGTTAAAAAAAAAAAAGACAAACACTTATCGCTTGCCTGATAACCCGATTTAGAAGGATGTGGTAGTATTGGCGCTTACAGCTAGGATAAGATCTATAGTAATGAGAAAATTCTAAAAAATTCTAAAGAATAATTCTTAAAATATATATGAGCAAATACTAGTATTAGATATATTCTGTATCCTCTAAGTGCCTTAGTTAGGCTACTATATAATGATACAACACTCTAGTTTAGAAGTAAAGAGTATTTAATACTGTTAAAAATCACAAGCACAGTGGATATAGAACAATGTCTAAAATATCAAGCACAATCACAATTTAGAATTAAAAATGGAAAGGGTATGCAGGGCAGTAGAACCTAACTCTAGAGACTAGCTCAAACAAGCAGATTACAGTAGAGAGGTACAATGTCATGCAGAACGGTTCCCTAATTCTTAATGATAAAAAATATAGGCTAAAAATACATGAGCAAATAAGGAAATATCCGAGGTCAATTTTATTATAACACTCAAAGATAAAAATCTGGACGTCCAGTAGTAAAGTAATACGAAAAATAATAAAAATCAAACTATAAATTAGATAAAACTCGAAAATGTCCCGTAAGAGCAAACATATATATAAGCTGTGGAAGACAATAAGACCTGTCTTGCTTACAACAAACGTTGGTATTGTATACCACCACTATATCAAACGAAGCTTAGTCTTTTAACTTAGTGCTCTCAAATGTAGTTGATCTTGCTCATCGAGTATTGGATCAAACTTAACACATTTGAGAGTGGTACCTTAGTCGTTGTTATTAGAAGAAGGGAAAAGGCAGCTGTCTGCAGTTAGAGCTGATCGGTTCTTGCAGACTCTATTCAATATTTGGTTTGTGTCCGATTGCCGCCTCTTCCAAATCACAAGAGCGGTGTATCCAGTATCCAGCCTTGTCTTTGCTGGCGTCTTCTGTCTCCGAACGTCGGGTAGCATGGAGCTGTGTCAGCCATCAGGTAGCGTGTAGCCGTATCAGCTGTTTTGCCGGTGTCCACACACTCTCTGCTTTCAGTGAAAGCTGGGTTGGTCTGTTCAGATTCAGTGTGTGTAAGTTCCTCCTTCCTGGCTTACAGCTGATACTGAATTCTTCTTTAAGGGAAGTAGCAGCACTCCTCTTTTTGCATCCAATAGAGGGTGATAGTAGATGTCTCAAAGGTGGATGTGTATGAACAACTTCAACGCGTTTCTCCCCTTTCTGAGGCTTTTTCAAGAAGTGTTCATCTGTCTTCTCATGCTCTTTAATATACACCTCATATGTGTTTCATTGGTCAAATTGTCTTGTGGGTGTGTAGTTTAATTTCTTAGGGATCTTTAAGGTGGTATCCTTTAGTTCTCGGCAATAGTATGTAGTTCAATTTCTTAGGGATCTTTAAGGTGGTATCCTTTAATTCTAAGCATATAGTGGTATTATACACATATACTGAAACAGGTAAAGTAACATTCTCCATAAGTACATAGAATATAAACATTTAGATAATTAGAATAGGATATTGTTAGTGAGAGGTATAGTTAAATTCAATATATTTAACTTGAAAAATAAAGATAAAAATATGATAGAGGTAAAGAATTTTTAATCATACATAAAGGGGCTTAGATCCAGTTCTGAGTTTAGACCCAGGGGGTGTAAGGTTTTCATATTGTATATTAGCTCAGCCTCCCTTTTGAGTAGTTTTGTCTCATAGTTTCCCCCTCTCCAGTCACGTTTAACTTTCATTATTCCCCAGAAAGAGAAATCATTAAGTCTATTATTGTGGACATTCCTAAAATGACTATACAAATGTGTGTCCATCTTTCCCTTTTCTATTATGCACAGGTGTTCCCTTATTCTTTCCCTTAGTGTTCTTGAGGTCTCACCTAGGTACTGTTTTTTACAGCTACACTGTATTAAATAGATGACCCCTTTATGTATTTAGACTCCCTATGGGAAAAAGAGGAATCCAGATGTGGACTCCTTACTCAGTGTGCTTAGAGGAATATGTCTACACCTCACTGACGAGGCCCAATGAAGGCCGAAATGATCATCTGGGGTTGCTGTGTTCCTTTTTCAGAGAGGAATTACCTGGTAATTCGGCGCTGGACTGACCATAATAGACGGATCAGACTGATATACTACAGGAAAGTTCTACTCTGTAAAAAAGCATTACTGGGCTAAAAGAAGCTGCACCCAGGTGGTAAATCGCTATAGAACGGGCTAACAATGTTATTGAGCTGGTTGTTCATTCCTGTGAGTGTGCTTCTCTCTGTATGTATTTAGTCTCCCTATGGGAAAAAGGGGAACCCAGAACTGGACTCCTTGCTCAGTGTGCTTAGAGGAATATGGTTACACCTCACTGACGAGGCCCAATGAAGGCTGAAACGATCGTCTGGGGTTCCTGTGTTCCTTGCTCAGATAGGAATTGCCTGGTATTTCGGTGCTGGACTGACCATAATAGGCGGGATCAGACTGATATACTACAGGAAAGTTCTACTCTGTGAAAAGCATTACTGGGTGAAAAGAAGCTACACCCAGGTGGTAAATCGCTATAGAACAGGCTAACATGCTAACAATGGTATTGATCCGTTTGTTCATTCCTGTGAGTGTGCTTCTCTGTGTGTGTGTGTGTGTGTGTATATATATATATATATATATATATATATACACATGAGCGTAAAATGCGCTTGTGCTTGCTCGTTTGCATTTACTTTCAACTTATAATGTGAGCACTTGTTAACACGGGTGCAATATTTCAATATTGCGCGTGCACCACAGTTAGTGTATAACTGAATCTAGCCCTAAATAAGAAGCGCCCCTACTGCAGTAAAAAAATGACTTAAATCCTAACAGTACTATACACTTTAGTAGTTCTAAGTCTGATCTGATTCTGCACACACAAGATGCAGAAGACTGCAGGAAAAGAAAGAGAAAAAAAAAGAACACACTGTCTATCTTATCCCTCAAGTACTAACACTGGAACGTCTACAACAAATACGAAAACTGTCTCTGATTGTATTTGAGGCAGTGACTAAATAGCTCACAGCGGCACACAAATGCACTTTCCAAAAGCTCTGGTGAAAGTTATTAAAATGACTGAACTTCACTCAGTCTCCCACTTCCCTATGGTAGGTTAAACCATATTGGAGAAGCCTGTATGTCATTTAATGCCTAACTGGCTGCTTCTAACATCAGTCATTAGTAATACTCTGGCAGGATTGGACAGGGGATGTTGGACACATGAATGGTCAGTAGACATGTGCATGGCGAAAAAATTTGGTTCGGTTTGGATCGATTCGGATTTTTTCGAATTTTGGTTCGGAGCGATTCGAATTCGGAAAAATTTGAATCAATTCGGTTCGGATTTGTTTCGGATTCATTCGGATTCAAATAAATTCAGTTCTGATTTGTTTCGGATTCATTCGGATTCGAATAAATTCAGCTGGATTCGGTTCGATTCGGTTCGGTTCGGAAATTCGGAATTTCGGTAAGTGTTAGGTGCGATTAGACTAGTATTATGTACTGTATATTAGGTGTAACCTATAGCAGAGTGATATAACCTAATATACTGTACAATACTAGTGTAATCCATGGCCATCCAAATCTACCGAATAAATCCTAATAAATCCGAATAAATCCGAATGAATCCGAAGTATATCGGATTTATTCGGTAGATTCGGCACTATTTTAATTCGGAAATTCGGTTCGATCCGAATTTGCAGAATTTTCTGAATTTCCGAATCAAACCGAATCGCACATGTCTAATGGTCAGACCCCTGTACATCATTGCAAATTAACGAGCTTATTAGCCAAATTAGTTTCCCTCAGTTTCCTGCTTTTTTCTTGGCGCCAAATAAAGTAAACAAATTTATTCCAACTTCATCAATAATATATACACTACTTAAGGCTTAGTTAAAAATTTACAGACATTGACCCAATTTCTCAAATTTCTCAACTCTAGGCCTCACCTTTGAAAATGGTGGTGATTCTCGCTATGCAGCAAATTCATAATGGTGTTTAGGGACCTCTGAAACATGTGGAAACTAATTTTAAATATCAAAGGAAGAAGCTCAGTTTAAAAAAAGAATATCCAATAGTTAGTCCCATCACTCTTACACCACACCTCCAATGTAAAGGGTGATGACCCTTCTAGCTACATAAATGATGGAATTTCTAGGTAAAAAAGTGATGGAACTTCTAGAGTGATTGAACTTCTTTCTAATGCCACAGTGCATTGGAGTCAATGATCTCAAAAGTCATGTAAGCAAGTCCAGAAGTTCATTATAAGGACATTTTAAAGGTCACATAAATGTGCAAAAGGAAAATGCTGTAAAGTGCTAGAGCATTTTATTTTTGCCCTATTCTTTGCTTATTAATATGCATTTAACCTCTGCAATTGTGTTAAACACACAGTTAAAGTCAGATCTAGAGCAGCATTGCACCAATGGCAGCTCAATAAACACATCTGCTGACCAATGACAAGAAGCATATGTGTGTGTAACCATCAGCTAGCTCCCAGTAGTACACTGCTGATCCTTAGCCTACCTAAGTATACTTTTCAACAAAGGATACCAAGAGAACTAAGTACAATTCATCATATAAGTCATTTGAAAGGTTTCTTAAAATTTTGATTTACATGTCCCTTTAAAGTTCTTAGAACTCAGAGATCTGCAAATACAAACACCAAACAAATCTTTAAGCATGTTATACTGACTAACATAGGAGCACGCTCCCAATGCATGTCTGATAGCACAGCATGACCTGTCAATGGCATAGTAAACATTGAATCATAAGCTGAGATTCAATGTTTATTTGTTAGAGCAGAAGAGCAGTCGGCTGTGTCATCCCTTTAGACAAATAAGCATACTCTGTCTATCAGCACAAGTAAAAACAAGTATGTAATCTGTGATTGTTTTTTTCATAGATATAAAAGCCAAATCTCGGAAGACTGTATTAACAATCAAGCAAAGAATCCAATGCATTGCACACATTTGTAACAATAAATGTGTTAATAATTAAAGATCCCCTGTTTTTTATTATTTATTAACTTAAAGAAAAATCAACGTGCCAGGTTGCCTGAGAGTGTACTGTGCAAAGTGGACACTGTGTACTGTGAGAGTGGACAGTGCACTGTAAAATTCTTTCTCCACAGTTGTGTAGTGTTCAATTTATTGCAAAGCACCAACCCCAAGCATAAATAATTTAGGTATTAGTATAGTAATTACCTTTACCTACACATTATTGAAGGATTGCCTTTTATAGTGCCATTGTTAAGTTGTTTTTCTGAGTGCACTGTAAAATTGTTTTTCCCTTAATGTGTTTCCAATGACTCAATAAAGCAGATGCATAGTTTAAATTATATGGGAAATTGCACCTTATGTATATTTTTGTTTTGTATATGAAATAGCTAATTGAAACCACAACCCAATGAAATAGAGCAGAGCTAAATTGGCTTACCTGTCTAATTATACAGTCCTCTGTATCATATTTCTCACTACTTACCAAGGCCAATACTTAGGCCCTGATATTCAAAACATTATCAGACCCATGAGAAATTGCCTTTATGGCCTCACCATTCCTGCAATCTGTGAGTCTGGAGATAAATGGAAATTGGCTGACTCTCTCTGTGCTGATGACTTGCATTGTGTCTCTCATAGGAAACAATAGGGATTGCAACTTTAGCAAAAGTCAGCCAACATCGCCACTCATCCGCTATATGAGGGGGGTAAGGGGTTCACTGTATTTTAAGTGTTCATACACAACATAGACTGTGCTTTCTCTTAAACAAAATAAGGTTTCTGTGTAGGAACACTACAAATAATGCACATGTAAGCATAGTTTCACTGTACATTAACTACATTTCACACACTGGAAAATATCGCCATTTTCTAATATGGCTGAAAATGTTCATCCAACATGGAGGGCAGTGCTTTGAATATTACACACTTATGTTGATATTTCCCCATTAAAATACAGGTTGCTTCCATAGAACGCCCATCAAACTCCCATGGAACACCTATATATTTGTTATGTCTGCGACTGCCACCTACCTTGCTAATAAAGACAAAAAAAACAACTTTCCTATTAAACCTATAGGAGCTGTGGGGATACATGTAGACACAATGTTTCATTTATATGTATCTTATTAAATAAGGCATTTATTTTAGGAATAATATTTTTTTGTGCGTGCTATTAATATGTTATAAAAGACAGTAGCTGCAACTTTATAATTTTACATAATTGAAAAGGTGAAGAAATGCAGTTATGTAGAACTGTAAAGTAGTGTATACTATCGTATAAAGCCTTACTAAAGTAACCACAATACATAAAATACATATTATTGCATAATACAATAAACTATATATAAATAAATTATTGTATATACAGTACATATAATGCACCATAACCCTCAACGCAACCTAACGGCACTACAACATTAACCTCTTGAGTGCCATAACGCAAAATTCAACATAAACCCTCTACACTATTAACCCCTTAAGCATCATAATGCCAAATGCAACCTATGGCCACTACAAACTAAAGAAAATAAACAACCAGTTACACAAAATTACACAACTATTATAAGAAACAACAACCACTTAAAGCCTAACGCAAAATAACCATTACAAGAAACGGCAACCTAAATAACCAAAACAAGAAACCACAACCTAAATAAACAAACCAATAAACCACAACAACCACCAAATTAATAAACCACTAACAAAATCTAGAAAACACTAAAAACAACATTACATGAACATACAATAAACAAGCAAGATAACACAATAAAAAACAGCAGTAAACAACAACATTTTTTCTTACAACCAGAATTTGTCATTAGATGTAATCCACATCAATCTTAGCAAATAAAAAATAAAAAATCCGTGAACACCAAACAAATCCAAGAAGGTAAAAAAAAAACAAAGGCTCCTCTTCGTTTCTTCATCATATGTAACTCATATTGATTCTGGTGAAGAAAACCCCCCAAAAAACAAGAAGGCCAAAAAAAATCCAAAAAGGAAAAAAACAAACAAGCAAAGGATCCTCTTCTTTTCTTTATCAAATGTAATCCACATCGATCCTGGTGAAGAAAAAGGCATGAAAATTCAAGAAGGCCAAGAAAATCCAAGGAGGCCAAAAAAAAAAAAAAACAAGGCTCCTCATCTTTTCTTCATCAGATGTGGTCATCCATGGCAGCGGCTGCAGTGGTCCTCCATGTCCGTGGCGATGGTGGTCCTCTATGACTGCAGATGCAGTGGCCCTCCATGTCAGCAGTGGTGGTCCTCTATGGTGGCGGATGCAGTAGTCCTCAACGATGGTGACAACAGCTGCTCCTCTGTGGTGGCAGTTCCTATTCTTCATTGATCCTCTCTTCATACTGTCCAGCAGCATTCTCAGTTTGTTCTTGTCCTGGCAATTCTATTGGCCAATAACTTTTAAATCAGCCAATAGAATGATTTCTATTTTTTTAATCAGTTTGTTTATTTATTTATTGACTGATTTAATAAAAAGAGGAGCCTTGTTTTTGTTTTGTTTTTTGGCCTTCTTGGATTTCTTTTTTCTTCTCCAAGATCGATATGGATCTTATGAAGAAGAGGAGCCTTTGTTTTGTTTTTTTACTTCTTAATTTATTTTTTATTTTTTTAATTACATGGATGTTTTCAACAGGATTGATGTGGATTACATCTGATGAAGACTTCTGATGGTGATATTTTTTTTTGTTTGCTGCTTTTATTTTTATTTAGGTTGTGGTTTCTTGTTTTGGTTATTTAGGTTGTGGTTTCCTGTTTTGGTTGTAGTTTATTGTAAATGTTGTGTAATTTTGTGTAATGGGTTGTTTATTTTCTTTAGTTTATAGTGTCCATAGGTTGTATTGGGGGTTATGGCACCTAAGGGGTTAATAGTGTGGAGGAGTTAGGTTGCATTGGCGGTTATGGCACTTAAGAGGTAGTGTAGGGCTGTGTAGCGTGTTCATTGGGTTGTTCATTTTATATTAAATGAATAAGGATTAAACAAATATATTAAATCATTCCATGAATAAATTCCTTCTTTATTCTTTTAATTCTTGCAGGCTGCTGTTGGTTTATTGGGTTGTGTAAAGAATGCACAAAATAGGCAATGTACAACATGTTTGATATGTGTAAAAGGGATCATTTACATTACATCTTCATTGTAGGTGGTGATGCTGCTTAGAATATATCGCCAGCATCACCACCAACTAAGATGTATAGTAAAACGCCTTTCAATGAGACTGCCTTCAAACACTGATTTCAGCCCTTTTGAATATTTCAATGGTCCCTCGATGGATGCCTTTTCTATATATTGCCACATTACAGCAGTTTCAATCATCTGGGAGTTAGGGAGAACAATAGAAAATTTTAGTAGCTCTCTGTCACAGTCCCCCACTGGGAACATTATTTTATCTAAACCTTCTTTTTTTCATGTTTGTCTTTTTGTAAGAACTTAAAGGGACAGTCTACTCCAGAATTTTTATTGTTTAAAAAGATAGATAATCTCTTTATTACCCATTCCCCAGTTTTGCATAACCATCACTGTTATATTAATATTATATTAATATTTGTTTTACCTCTGTGATTACATTGTATCTAAGGCTCTGCAGACTGCCCCCTTACCTCAGTGCTTTTGACAGACATGCAGTTTAGCCAAGCAGTGCAGACTCCTAAATAACTCCACGAGAGTGTGCACAATGTTATCTATATGACATACATGAACTAGTACTGTCTAACTGTGAAAAACTTTCAAAATGATCTGAGCTAAAATGCAGTTTAGCTTTTCAAAAATATCACCAAGGGAACAAAGCAAATTTGATGATAAAAGTAAATTGGAAAGTTGTTTAAAATTGCCTGCCATATTTGAATACTGAAACTTTAATTTTGACTAGAATATCCCTTTAAGTTCAGAAATGTTTAGTATGGGGGAGGGGTTACAATAGGCAAAATCAGCTATTTGAAAGGAGAAAAAAGGGGAAGGAGCTATTTGTAAACAATTTAATACATTCCAGTAGGTAAAATGGATCATTGGAAACAAATTATGGCTAGATTGCAAGTGAAGTGCTAACAGTTATGTGTGATAAGTGTTTTTTCACTCGTATTACAAGTTGAAAGTAAACGGGATTGCTTGAGCACAATCGAAGTTAGCACGTGTCAGGTTGGCCTGACCACAGAGCTCTGGTTAACTGTTTAGCGAAACAAAAAAGTGTCACAAAACAGATGAAAAATACATTACAAAGTACAGTTACACTCATAATAACACTATCTAATAAAAAATATTCAAAAAAGTTATAATGGATCAAAGATATGAGGTTTCAGGTGTTAGAAGAAAGGGCAGGAAAATGGTCTTCAACATAGAGATACATACATATACATGTCTAAAGATGCATATGTATATACAGTTGTATTTATGTATTTACAGACAAATATACACATATAAACACATAAATGCCAGACTCGGAAATACCGCAAATCCACTTAAGTCAATTGCGTATCCTATATTTTCAATGGGACTTGCATAGCTCCGGTATTACGAGTCTTCCAAAAAGTGAGCGGTAGACCCTCTCCTGTCAAGCCTGGTACCGCATTTTAAAGTCAGTAGTTAAGAGTTTTACACTACAATGCCGTAGCATAAAACTCTTAACTAAAGTTCTAAAAAGTACACTAACACCCATAAACTACCTATTAACCCCTAAACCGAGGCCCCACCACATCGCAAGCACTAAAATACATTTTTAACCCCTAATCTGCCGAACCGGACATTGCCGCCACTATAATAAATATATTAACCCCTAAACCGCTGCACTCCCGCCTCGCAAACACTAGTTAAATTTTATTAACCCCTAATCTGCCATCCCTAACATCGCCGACATCTACCTACATTTATTAACCCCTAACCCTAACACCCCCCTAACTTAAATATAATTTAAATAAATCTAAATAAAATAACTACAATTAACTAAATTATTCCTATTTAAAACTAAATACTTACCTATAAAATAAACCCTAAGCTAGCTACAATATAACTAATAGTTACATTGTAGCTAGCTTCGGATTTACAGTATTTTTATTTTACAGGCAACTTTGTATTTATTTTAACTAGGTAGAATAGTTATTAAATAGTTATTATCTATTTAATAGCTACCTAGTTAAAATAAAGACAAATTTACCTGTAAAATAAAACCTAAGCTAAGTTACAATTACACCTAACACTACACTATAATTAAATAATTCCCTAAACTAACTACAGTTAAATACAATTAAATAAAATTACGAAAACCCCCCACTAAATTACAAAAAATAATAAAATAATTACAAGATTTTGCGGCTTTTGCGCCTTTTGCGGGGCATTGCCCCAAAGTAATCAGCTCTTTGACCTGTAAAAAAAAGTACAATACCCCACCCAACATTAAAACCCACCACCCCCCCACACACACACCCAACCCTACTCTAAAACCCACACAATCCCCCCTTAATAAAACACTAACCCCAATAGGATTTTTTCTATCCTAATTCCAATTGGCTGATTGTATTCACCACTAGTATAGTAAATCTCAAAGTCGTATACACAGAAAATAATATTAGTGTCTCCCTTTATAGGGATACACTTTTCTGTGTAGTGCACGGTAAGGGTAAATTAATAGTTATGTACAAAAAGAGAGAAATAAAGTACCCTTATTACTATAGCAGCAAACTATTTAATGAACAATAGATTACTATTCTTTAGATATAGTTATAGGTCAAAAAATAATAACACACTCACTATGATACGTGAATAAATGATTACTATTTATATATATATAATCGCAACATGATATACATATCAACACAGATCCCCCAATTACAAGAAATATTTTAATAACAACCCGGGTTGTCAGAGAAAGTCTCAAAATCAGTCCGTGTTTGATCCGGTACAGTTATAAAATTCAACCACAATGCCAAGTCACTGACAAATTTGTAATCCAGATAGAATGGACAAATGTTAATGCAGGCACTGCACCAAAAGTAGCAGCATACTAGACACAGGTTTGTAACTTGTATCAACTTTGACAAAATGCCGTATATTAGCCAGTTCACATATCCATTAATTTCTTGGTTACTCAGCATAACATCACAAGATTTACATATACCTGTTCCATTGGTCGTGGTGGTGCAATGTTACTACCTGCTCGTTGTATCCAATGCAGTTGATCTCCAAACCGGACCCGGACTTCAGTATCCGTTACCTTTATTCCTCCTCCGCTACTGAAGGCTCTTTAAGTGCACTGCACGCCTTCTTCCTTGGCGGAATAATTGTTTCTTCTTAGGGGGATCAGCAGTTAGACGGTGCTCAGCTGATGCACCGCTCAAACAGACAAACAAGCTACGCGCGTTTTACCCGTGCTTCCTATGAGCTTTTTCCAGCTGTGCATGATTGGAGAATACGCTCCATTGGCTTTAAACAGAATGCTCTGCCTCCAAAACTTATTTGAAATAACTGCAAGCCCCTTTGGTGAAATATTAAACTATAGTTCTGCATATATAATGTTGCTGTAATTTGACCATATTTACAAAAAACGTTGTTAAATAATCACAATTTATTGATACATTTCTAAATCAAATACAAAATATTTCAGGCTTAAGTTCATACAACACAGAGCCCAAAAATGAATCTGAACAAATGGTAAATATATATTCTATTTCTATTAATAATCTATATTTAACATAAGACTATAGATTACATCTATCAAAGTTTACTGAATAAGATTGAACTAGACACTTTGTTAAGATAGGTAGTGGTTATCCATTATTAACATCAGTCTCCCAAAAATGATCCAAAATTTAACTCTTCATTTAAGCCTGGTGGTTTTAAGCTTTTTAAATTGAAGATCCATTTACTCTCCTTACATAATAAAATCTGATCTAAATTTCCTCCTCTACCTTTTAAATCAACTATTTCCAAGCCCCTGAATTTTAGGATATTCTTGTTGCTGTCATGATAGTCCGCAAAATGTCGAGCCACACTACTAGTTTTAATGCACTTGTTCTTGATGTCCCTTTTATGCTCTTTAATTCTTTCTTTTAACTTCCTATAGGTTTTTCCTATGTAATAAAGGGGACAATTACAGGAGACCATGTAGATTACTCCTTCACTTTTGCAGGTGATGTGGCCATTCACTGTGTGAAAGGAACCAAATCTGTCGCAAAAATTCTTGCCTATTAGCATGTTGTTACACACTGAACAATGAGAGCATTTATAGTTCCCATTCTTTTTTAAAATTAACCAATTGCCTGCATCTTTGATTTCTAAATGGCTCTGTACCAGTAGATCTTTTAGGTTTGGTGCTCTTTTTGCGGTCATTAAGGGAGATTCACCTACAAATTTGCCTATGGATTTATCTATCCACAACACATGACAACGTTTGTTTAAAATTGCACGAATGTCCTGCCATCTATGATTATATGTTCCTATAAAACGCACTAAGGACTTATCTGGTGTTTTTTCTGATTCTCTGTATATAAGGTCATCGCTATTTTTATTCTTAGTCTTATTGAAAGCCTTTTTTAGACATTGTCTTGCTTTAAATTTACCGTTTAAAGATTTGGCTTCAATCTTGAATTGATCCGGATCTAAGCAATTTCTTTTATGTCTCAAAAACTGTCCATAGGGGATATTATGGATAAGTTTTTTTGGATGATGGATGTCAAATGATAGTAGGGCATTCCCTGCGGTTTCCTTTCGGAATGTTGCCATTTTTAAACTATTATTATCATTTATAATTTGTAAATCCAGAAACGTTATTTCATTTTTACTGTAGCTGTAGGTGAACTTTAGGTTCCAATCATTCCTACTTAGTTTCTGCATAAATTCTATGAATTTCACTTCAGTGTCCTCCCAAAGGAGGAACACATCATCTATGAATCTCAGCCATAAAGAGAGAGTAATTTGTGATCTCTTCACTGTTAAGTATATGTTCATACTCCCATTTCCCTAGATAGAGGCAAGCAAACGTGGGGGCACAACAGGTCCCCATTGCTGTTCCAAAATTTTGTTGATAACACTTATTTTTAAAAAGAAAATAATTGTGTTTTAAGATAAAGGATAATAATTCCAGAACAAAATTAGTATGATTGTTATAGTCTGGACCTCTCTGGATTGGAAAGTATTTGATTGCCTCTATCCCTTTGTCATGGGGAATACTCGAATAGAGCGATTCGACATCTATCGCAACCAGTATAGTGTTTGCAGTAATTGTTATATCATTAAGTTTTTTCAGTACTTCAAGAGTATCTTTTACATATGAGGGGAGATTTAGTAAATTTGGTCTGAGACAGAAATCCACATATTGTGAAATTTTTTCTGTCAATGAACTCCTGCCCAATATAATCGGGCGACCCGGGGGTGGGATTTTATTTTTGTAAAGTTTGGGTAAACTGTAAAAAGTGTCCGTTATTGGAAATTTCACATAAAGGAAATCAAATTATCTCTGGTTGATAGTGCCTTAACCCCTTTGCTCTTGTTAAAATTTGCAATAATTTTTCTTTGTAAATTTCTGTTGGATTAAAGCGTAAAATGCTGTATTGCTTATTATCTCTTAATAACCTATGGCATTCATCAATATAGTCCTTTGTATTAAGGACTACAACATTGCCGCCTTTATCTGATGGCTTATTTTAGTATCATTTTGTAATTCACGCAAGGCAGCTCTTTGTGATTTTGTAAGATTGTCAGACATTGATTCATCACTATTCATAAGATCAATGTCTATTTCCACAAGTTTAACAAAATTATGTATCAATGGAATACTGGAAAGAGCAGGCATATATTGGGACTTCTTTTTGAAGTCACTAAATTCTAATGATGTTGCCTCACTTGGCTGGCCTGATATCTCTTCTTCCAGTTCTTCTAAGATTTTCAAACTTTGCCTATCATGTAAATTAAGAGTAGTTTTATCTGATTTGTTTTCAAATGTTTGTTTAAAACAATTTTTTGAGCAAACAGGTGAAGGTCTTTCACCAGGTCAAATTTGTCATTTTATTTGTTGGTGAAAAAGTTAGTCCCTTTTCTAAAATTTCAATTTGGGGACATGTTAAATTTTTGCCTGATAAATTTACCACATTTATGTGTTGTTTTTCCTCCTCTGCCTGAGTGGGTACCTGCGTCTGCCTCTGCCTTCTGTGTTTCCACCCCCCTCTCCTGAATTTGTATTTTTGTGACCTAAAAAACTTTTTTGTTGTTCCCTATAGGATTTATATGACTTATTTTCAACTCCACTTGAAGCTTCTGTTTCAGAGCCACTAGAGGCACTATAAGCATAGTCATAGATCTTTTAATCCTGATAGTCTTGCCAATCCCTTTGATATTTCTTTTTTTTCCTAAATTTAATGGAATCTTGGATTTTGCGTAGCTCAACTTTTGCTAGACCCATTAATCTTTCATATTCATCTTTTCCTTTCCAAGTATCTACTTCATTTTTAGCCTATATCATCTTAACTATACCGGATCAAAAACGGACTGATTTTAAAACTTTCTCTGACAACCCGGGTTGTTATTACCATATTTCTTGTAATTGGGGGATCTGTGTTGATATGTATATCATGTTGCGATTATATATATAAATAGTAATCATTTATTCACGTATCTTAGTGAGTGTGTTATTATTTTTTGACCTATAACTATATCTAGAGACTAGTAATCTATTGTTCATTAAATAGTTTGCTGCTGGAGTAATAAGGGTACTTTATTCCTCTCTTTTTGTACACACACACACACATATATATATATATATATATATATATATATATATATATATATATATATATATATATATATATATATATATATATATATATATATATAGGTATAAATATATATATTGTACTAAAATACCATCAGATATATGTACAAATATGTATTTATGAAAAAAATAGAACATATTCTGCTATGTGAAGAACAGTGGAATATGAAATATTCATATTTTCATGTCGGGTTAGCGCACTTAAAGGGACAGTAAACCTTAAAAATAATGTTATATAATTCTGCACATAGTGCAGAATTATATAACTTTATTTTGGTGCTATAGCCATAAACGCATTTTTTACCTTTTAATTTGCTAAAAATATTGCACTTTTACAGACCCTCTCTCTGCTTTTACAGACCCTCTCTCTAGCAAATTAAAAGGTAAAAAATGCGTTTATGGCTATAGCACCTAAATAATGTTATATAATTCTGCACTATGTGCAGAATTATATAACATTATTTTTAAGGTTTACTGTCCCTTTAAGAATATGTGATCGTGTTTTTTTTACTCCATTGACTTAAATGTGAGGAATACGTTATTGCACGCAATATTGTAAGTTCGGCTTTTTAAGCTCGTCGAGTTAGCATGTGAGTGAAAACAGTTGACTTGTAATATGAGTGCAACCCGACGCGCAGAAAAAGCTAACTTCTAGCGCAGTTAACACTTGAGCGGGAGCGTCAAATAATGCTCCACTTGTAATCTGGCCCTTAAATCTGAGAAAATGCTCCTTTAAAGAGTACCTGACTTCTGTTGCATATGATCAGGCTTCAGATATAAATATTATACAAATCTTTAAAAATAAGAAATGTTATGCCAAAAAACATATGTTGTTAATGCCAGGGTTAAAGGAACAGTCTACTCCAGAATGTGTATTGTTTAAAAAGATAGATAAGCCCTTTATTACTTATTCCTCAGTTTTGCATAACCAACACAGTTATATTAATGTACTTTTTACCTCTGTGATTACCTTGTATCTAAGCCTCTGCAGACTGCCCCCTTATTTCAGTTCCTTTGACAGACTTGCATTTCAGCCCATCAGTAAGCAAAATGTTATCTATAGGATCTGAATCATGAAAGTTTAATTTTGACTAGACTGTCCCTTTAAATTCTCAAACAAACTTTCATGGATTATATCTCCTTATCTATAATTTGTTCATTTAACAAAAGAAATCCAATATTTAGATTGAAAAGGTGTTTGAGTTTAAATTTCCAATTTTACAAATTGCAAATTTTAATTAATCCAAATTGTTAGTAATCAAGAAGATAATCCCAGGAAATCCCTTTTTTTCTTTTCTTTTCTTTTCTTTTTTAAAACAATGTAAACACTTTTATTAAGAGGTCATGAAAACGTCTTGAGATTGTTCTATAATATGTTTAGTAACATGTAAAAAAAAAATTGGCAGTTTAATTTATTATTTTCTGTCCACTTTTCCTGCAATTTAATTCTGAAAATTGTGGGGCTTTCCAATATAACAGTCAATGCTATATCCCACACAGTCATTTGTCCCACACTCTAGTGACCCATTTATAACTTCCCTAATTGGCATCAGCTGAGAAGAAAACCTAGGTCACAACATGGCTGCACAGTGCGGATCAGGTCTGCCAGACCTCGCTGAATACGGAGAGCAATACGCTCTCCGTATTCAGCATTTTACCAGCAGCTCACAAGAGCTGCTGGTGCAAGGCCGCCCCCTGCAGAATCGCGGCCAATTGTCCACCAGCAGGGGGTGTCAATCAACCTGATCGTACTCGATCGGGTTGAATTGCGGCAATGTCTGTCCGCCTGCTCAGAGCAGGAGGACAGGTTATGGAGCAGCGGTCTTTAGACCGCCTCAAGCTCTATCCGGAGCTTGATAGATATGCCCCAAGGACTTCATAAGGGTGGTCTGGCTTATTTCCTGTTTCCTACATAGGAACAACTTGTCACAGGTGTTTATAAGTGTAGACAGCTTGTGAATGATAAGACATAGCCGTCATACTGGTAATGGAATGCTATAGCACTCATTTCCACAATGTCAGTTGCTATTTTTGTGAAGTACTGATTGATATTGTATATATACTATAAATGCAGGCTGATGTCCTGGACTGGAAAAGTCATACTTAAACTTCAGGGAATCAGTTTTCTCACTTACATTCCACAGGTTACTGATGCGTGCTTGTCTACTCTTTCACTTGTGTGACATTCTAATATAATAGTTTCCAATATTCATTTATTGCGTGAAAAGCCTGTTTTATTAATCTGTAAAAAAAACAAAAAAAAAAACAATGAAGAAGTAATTACTTTTTCAGTAAAGACTTCTTCCAGATATTATCTGTGGATTTCTTAGTGATAGATGGTGATGTTTTAAATTGCTGGGGTGGAAAAACTGCCACACAAGTCATAATCTGCAATTTATGCTTCCATTTAAAAGGTAAATAAATTCAAAATATATATAAATATGTATATAAGTGTATTTATTTATATATATATATATATATATATATATATATATATATATATATATATATATATATATATATATATATATATATATATATATATATATATAAAAGCACACATTCTTAATAATATATTTTAATTGATCAATGCTACTACACTTTTATATAGAAAACATATTATTTAATTCCCCTTGAAAATATACAAATGTATTTATTTATTATATTTATAATTCAATATTTTGCCCCCCTTACAGTCACACTCATAGGAAGCTGCAACATTTTCTTTCATGATATGGATAGAACATACAGTTTTAAACAACTTTCCAATTTACATCTATTATTAAATTTGCTTTATTATCTTGTTATTATTTGCTGAAGGAACAGCATTGCATTACTGGCAGCTAGATGAACACATCTAGTTAGCCAATCACAAGAGACAAATGTGTGCAGGCACCAATAAGCAGCTAGCTCCCACTAGTGTAGGATATGTGTGTATTATTTTTTTCAACAAGGGATACCAAGAGAACAAAGCACATTTGAAGATAGAAGTGAATTTAAAAGTGTCTTAAAATTTCATGCTCTATCTGAATCCTGCAAGTTTCATTTTGATTTTCCTATCCCTTTAATTAACTTACATTACATTTCTTTATTATTTGTTACTTTAACTGTAATTTAAATAATTTTGCCCTGTAGAAATCACATTGTGTAAGTTTCATTATTGAATTATCTAAATATAGAAATACATTTACTGGTTATTGACTCTTCTGCAGAGATTCCAACCATCCCACATTTTGTAGGGTTTTTACAGTTTGGGATAGGGTTGCCACTTTTTGCTCAGAAAATTCCTGGACACTTTTTAAGTGGGCATGGAGAGGGTGTGTCGCAGGGCGTGGCGTGGGGTGTGGCTTCTTGCGGCCTCAAATTCATTATGAAATCAATTTATATATACAGTATATGACAGTGCCTAGCTTTGTTGTTGTCAAGATTGTCTCCTTATAAAAAAGCAAATGAGAGCTTTGCTACTGAAAACCAATTATAGTAAAAAGGATGTTAATTATTCTAACGTATAAGAGAATGTAATATTTAAATTATTATGGCACTTTAGTACACAGCAATTATTCATCACCAATACTAAAGCAGCAATAGCATTTCAAAAGTGACATATTCCTTGATAACTATAAAAATGTTTTAAAAACTGTAGAACCAAGTTCACCCACTACAGTGATCACGTACAGTAATTGCAATATTAGGTTTTGGCAATGAAAAGAAATACAAAACATGTAAGTGGAAGCTTTTAACAAATTTGTCTACCAATAATTGTTCTGATAACCAATTATTGTTAAATTGTTAATATAATCACAACACGCTACAGAGGGAAAATCAAGATTAAAAAAGTTTTTTTTTATACCTGGTTTGTGCTATTATGTAATAGCGGTTGTTCTAAAGACCAATAGTAAATAATTATCTGTAGCACACAAGGCAGCTCACAAGCAGGATTTGCAATACCCTAGTACCGTGCAGGGTAACTGTGAGCACCCATATACTGTGCCTCCGAGTCCTGGATACTGATGCCGCCATTTCTGTTGAGTACTCTGCCGCTCTCAGCTGAAGGATGTGATGACTCCCCTCCTCGACCCTCTTCCCCCCTCCCACTGTCCCACACCATCCTCCGTCTCTCCTCCAGACTCCACCTACCTGGGTTTTTTTTTGTAACCCTGGGCTAAGCGCTCTTCTGGCCAGCTAATCTTATGTAAATTCTGTGCTCACTGCTGCTTGCTGCGCCAGGGGAGCGCTTACCCCGGGGCATTTAAGGGTAGTTCCGGGACACGGGACACAGAGCTTCAGACCGGGACTGTCCCGGTGAAACCGGGGCGGTGGCAACCCTAGTTTGGGAGCTCTGCACGCCACTAATGGCTATCCCACACCTCTCTGGGCTATAAATGGTTTGGTTTTCAAAGAGAAACCAGGTACTGCTTAGATGCCCCAAGACCATGTTAATCAAACTCACTGCAAGCCAATCTTACCTGCAGCATGTACCAGTTTCATCCCAGGAACAGCTGTAGCTCTACAATGCCCATCATGACTCCACCCTTGGAAGATCTGTGAGTCTGACAATGGGCTTCTTGTTCCAGAAGGCATACAGGAAATGTTAGGAGGTATTATTTTTATGGTCTTTACTACTATTTACTAAAGTAGACGTATGTTGAGCAGGCTAGAACTGCATTATAGATTTGCAAAATACTAAAAAATAAAGGAAGTAACCTGGGTGGTAAATCGCCATAGAACTAGCTGATGAGCTGTTGTTCGTTCCTGGTAGAGCGCTTCTCTCTTTGTATGCATACCAAAAATAAAACTGTATGATCTTTTATTATCTTGGTATGTTGAACCCTGCACTTACCCCATTTTTCAATAATCACATTTACAGTACAGCATTTAAGCTCTCAAATGTCCAAAAATGCAAACATTTGAGTGTATAGGATACGTTTTTTTTTGTTTTTTTTTATGAGGATGTATTATCCTTCTAAAAGAGGGTAAATAAGCCACCATAAAAGTTTATAAACCAACCTGTAGTTTTTGTACTCATCTACTCATCTCTCACTCTAAATTCAGCACTATTACTTTGCAGTGTTTTCTTTACGCTATACATTAATCTGTGAATTAACTAATAGTACTAATTTTCTAGGTGCAGCAGAGTGTAATGCCTTAGCTTTATTTAAAGTTGTGCCTATCAAAATTAGCATTGAAATATAAAAAAATATTGATTAAAGAGAAAGATTACACCTAAATATAGAAGACAGACATTTCCACTAAAAAAAATTAAGACCAGATTACAAGTGGCACACTATTTAGCGCTTTCACTCGCGTGAAAACACCACCAGAAGTAAACTTTTAACACGCAAAGGCATATTGCAAGTTAAAAGTAAAATGTATGCGTGCAAGCGTAAGCTATAGAGTGTTAAATGTTGGACTTCGGACATCACTGCTGTACTAGCTTCTTTTATCCATAGACTTCAATGGAGCACACAAATGGAAAAAAAAATAACTTGTGTGAACACGTTTACTCTCAACTTGTAATATAAGCGCAAGTTAGCGCAGGAGCAATATTTCTATATGGCGATAACGTTAGCGCCCAACTTGTAATAGAGCCATTAGGGTTGGTTTCTATTGTCGCTATACAAGTTTAATAAAGTATTCACCTTTCTTACAATTATTGTTACTTTCTCAAATGTGTTACTTTGCAAACTTTTAAAAACATATTATTTAATTTAAATGCATTAATATGCTTTTTAATTACTTCCATTTTCTTTTAACTTCTTGGCTAACAGATTTTCTTCAACACACGCAAATTAAGCAAAAAGCTTATTAAACATTAAAATGGTTGCATCTTTAATCAATAATTAGAATACTAGGAAAACAAAATGTATCTGCAATTTCTTTTTCTGAAGCATGATGAGAGTAGCATTCTCTGATTAAATACATGAAGGGGAGAAGATATTTTTTGCAGGAATTTGCTCTGATTGGATTGTGGGGGCCCTGATGATTACTCAACATTTACTAAGTCATCCTGACAATGTAGTTTTCCACTTACATTTTAAAAGCAGTGTTTGTCTTACTGAAAAATTTACCTTGGTGGGACAGGAAAAGTTGGGTCTAGAAAACAATGCTGCATGGTGTAGTTTAAGAATTGCCAACACTGAAGGAAGGGCAAAAAAGCAGTATTCCAAGGTTACATGGATCCAGTTTGGAAACATAAAAATTAAATTCAAATACACTATGGACAGGGTCAGGGACATAAAAGTCCAGAGTATGTCATGCAAAGTATGTTTAAAAAGACGATTTAGCCCTAACATGAAGATCAGCACCTATAAAATATTTCTAGGAACAAATTTCACAGTATGCTTAGCTGCTGATTGGTAAATACAAACTAGTGCACTAGTGTGACTGGCAGATGAGGTAGGGGGCTTTGTAATAAGTCAAATATTGGCACTTATTGCACATTTCCTGTACAGCCCCAGCATTTAATTACATGTATGTGCCCTTAAATATAAAGGAAAATTAAAAAGAATAATTAAAAGAATTGAAAAATTAAAAAAAAAAAAAATCAATAACTTAATAGTAATAACAAAAATGATAATAATCTTAGACTTTGGTATAGGGAAATTTGTCAAACAGTCAGAGCAGTGGTGAGCTAGTACCCCCCTTCTATGCCAAGAAAGCTAAGATACTGGCCTCAAGACAGTACCATTAATATCTAGCAGAACACAACACAAAGGCCCCTAGTTATCAAGCCATCAACCTCAAATACGCTGGAATTCCGCAGCGTATTTGTGGCGAGGCTGATTCGCCTTAGTTATCAAGCCCTAGATACCGGCAAAAGTAGAATTTAGTGACGTAAGCTTCGATCCTTACGTCACTACAGATGTTCCGCACACAAGTGCGGCACAATCTGACTACTTTTGCTAGTTATCAAAAAACTAGCAGGTACGCTCGGCACTTTTCCGGCCCTGGAGGCGGCGGATCCCATAGGAATCAATGGGAGTCTGACCATAGTGAAAGTTCATGTTCGCTGCTGCCAGACATCCCATTGATTCCTATGGGAGCTGTCTACACCTAACACACTAACATGTACCCCGAGTCTAAACATCCCTAATCTGTCCCCCCCTACACCGCCGCAACTAAATAAAGTGTTTACCCCCTAAACCGCTGCTCCCGGAGCCCACCACCACTATAATAAATATGTTAACCCCTAAACTGCTGCTCCCGGACCCCACAGCAACTCTAAGAAATCTGTTAACCCCTAAACAGCCGCTCCCGGCCCCCGCCGCCACCTACATAATACCTATTAACCCCTATCCTGCCCCCCTATACCGCCGCCACCCCTAATAAATGTATTAACCCCTATCCTGCCGCTCCCGGACCCCGCCGTAACAAAATAAATAGTTTAACCCCTAAACCGCAACCCCCGGACCCCACCGCCACCTATATTAAACTTATTAACTCCTAATCTGCCCCCCCTACACCGTCGCCACCTATAATAAAATTATTAACCCCTAAAGCTAAGTCTAACCCTAACCCTAACACCCCCCTAAATTAAATCTAATTTAAATCTAACAAAATAAATTAACTCTTATTAACTAAATTATTCCTATTTAAAGCTAAATACTTACCTGTAAAATAAACCCTAAACTAGCTACAATATAACTAATAGTTACATTGTAGCTATTTTATGATTTATTTTTATTTTACAGGCAAGTTTGTATTTATTTTAACTAGGTACAATAGTTATTAAATAGTTATTAACTATTTAATAGCTATCTAGTTAAAATAAAGAGAAATTTACCTGTAAAATAAAAACTAACGTAAGTTACAATTACACCTAACACTACACTATCATTAAATAAATTATTCCTATTTAAAACTAAATACTTATCTGTAAAATAAACCCTAAGATAGCTACTTAATAGCTTAATAATTACATTGTAGCTATTTTAGAGTTTATATTTATTTTACAGGTAACTATGTATTTATTTTAACTAGGTACAATAGCTATTAAATAGTTAACTATTTAATAACTACCTAGCTAAAAGAAATACAAAATTACCAGTAAAATAAATCCTAACCTAAGTTACAATTAAACCTAACACTACACTATCATTAAATAAATTAAATAAATTAAATACAAATACCTACAAATAAGTAAATAAATAAATACACTAACTAAAGTACAAAAAATAAAAAAATAACTAAGTTACAAAAAATAAAAAAATAATTTACAAACATTATAAAAATATTACAACAATTTTAAGCTAATAACACCTACTCTAAGCCCCCTAATAAAATAACAAAGCCCCCCAAAATAAAAGAATTCCCTACCCTATTCTACAATTAAAAAGTTACCAGCTCTTTTACCTTACCAGCCCTTAAAAGGGCCTTTTGCGGGGCATGCCCCAAAGAATTTTGCTCTTTTGCCTGTAAAATAAAAATACAACACCCCCAACATTAAAACCCACCACCCACATACCCCTAATCTAACCCAAACCCCCCTTAAATAAACCTAACACTACCCCCCTGAAGATCTTCCTACCTTGAGTCGTCTTCACTCAGCCGAGCCGAATTCTTCATCCAATCCGGGCGATGTCTTCATCCAAGCGTGGCGCTGAAGAGGTCCATCATCCGGCTGAAGTCTTCATCCAAGCGGGGGCTGAAGAGGTCCATCATCCGGCTGAAGTCTTCATCCAAGCGGGGGCTGAAGAGGTCTTCCATCCGGCTGAAGTCTTCTATCAAGCGGCATCTTCAATCTTCTTTCTTTCGGCTCCATCTTCATCCCGCCGACGCGGAACATCCTTCCTCCACGACGAACTCCCGACAAATGAAGGTTTCTTTAAATGACGTCATCCAAGATGGCGTCCCTCGAATTCCGATTGGCTGATAGGATTCTATCAGCCAATCGGAATTAAGGTAGGAAAAATATGATTGGCTGATTGAAACAGCCAATCAGATAGAAGTTCAATCCGATTGGCTGATCCAATCAGCCAATCAGATTGAGCTCGCATTCTATTGGCTGTTCCGATCAGATGATGAAGATGGAGCCGGAAGAAAGAAGATTGAAGATGCCGCTTGATAGAAGACTTCAGCAGGATGGAAGACCTCTTCAGCCCCTGCTTGGATGAAGACTTCAGCCGGATGATGGACCTCTTCAGCCCCCGCTTGGATGAAGACTTCAGCCGGATGATGGACCTCTTCAGCGCCACGCTTGGATGAAGACATCGCCCAGATTGGATGAAGAATTTGGCTTGGCTGAGTGAAGACGACTCAAGGTAGGAAGATCTTCAGGGGGGTAGTGTTAGGTTTATTTAAGGGGGGTTTGGGTTAGATTAGGGGTATGTGGGTGGTGGGTTTTAATGTTGGGGGGTTGTATTTTTATTTTACAGGCAAAAGAGCAGAATTCTTTGGGGCATGCCCCGCAAAAGGCCCTTTTAAGGGCTGGTAAGGTAAAAGAGCTGGTAACTTTTTAATGTAGAATAGGGTAGGGAATTTTTTTATTTTGGGGGGCTTTGTTATTTTATTAGGGGGCTTAGAGTTGGTGTAATTAGCTTAAAATTGTTGTAATATTTTTATAATGTTTGTAAATTATTTTTTTATTTTTTGTAACTTAGTTCTTTTTTATTTTTTGTACTTTAGTTAGTGTATTTATTTGTAGGTATTTGTATTTAATTTATTTAATTTATTTAAAGGGACAGTACACTGTAAAATTGTTTTTCCATTAATGTATTTTAAATGACTTGTTATACCAACTGCAGACTTGCAGAGTATAAAATATTTGAGAAATTCCAGTTTCATGCTTATTTGTGTATATGAAGTAGATGATTTTGTTCTTTGAAACCACAGCCTATTACAATGGGTTGAACATAAAGCTGATATCAGATCTCATTATGTTCTAAGTTTGTGTAAACAGACTTGCTTCCTTATCTTTTATTTGGCTGGAACACCAAAGCTCAATACATAGAGAGAACAATGGAAAATTATCATTTTATTACTTAACTATCCTGCATCCCACTGAGAGTGTAATCTCTTCTACTGGCTGTGTATACTTAGGCTATTCAATAGCCTATACTCCAGTATTAATTTGTTCAGTGTAGGTGGCGATACCACAGGCTAAATCAGCTATTTCAAATGCTGAAATAGGAGTAAAGGAGCTACTTGTAACAAATTTAATACACTCTAGCAGGTTAAAAGGATCATTGGGAATAATTTAAAGGGGAGATTTTTTTTTGGGTGAACTGTCCCTTTAATGATAGTGTAGTGTTAGGTTTAATTGTAACTTAGGTTAGGATTTATTTTACAGGTAATTTTGTATTTCTTTTAACTAGGTAGTTATTAAATAGTTAATAACTATTTAATAACTATTCTAACTAGCTAAAATAAATACAAAGTTACCTGTAAAATAAATATAAATCCTAAAATAGCTACAATGTAATTATTAATTACATTGTAGCTATCTTAGGGTTTATTTTACAGGTAAGTATTTAGTTTTAAATAGGAATAATTTATTAAAGTATAGTGTAGTGTTAGATGTAATTGTAACCTAGGTTAGTTTTTATTTTACAGGTAAATTTCTCTTCATTTGAGCTAGGTAGCTATTAAATAGTTAATAACTATTTAATAGCTATTGTACCTAGTCAAAATAAATTGAATTTTGCCTGTAAAATAAAAATAAATCCTAAAATAGCTACAATATAATTATTATTTATATTGTAGCTATATTAGGGTTTATTTTAAAGGTAAGTATTTAGTTTTAAATAGGATTAATTTAGTTAATAAGAGAAATATTATTTAGATTTATTTAATTAATATTTAAGTTAGGGGGTGTTAGGGTTAGTGTTAGACTTAGGTTTAGGGGTTAATAATTATAATTTTATTACAGTGGCGGCAGTGTAGGGGGGGCAGGATAGGGGTTAATACATTTATTATAGGTGGCGACGGTGTAGAGGGGGCAGATTAGGGGTTAATAAGTTTAATATAGGTTGCGGCGGGGTCCGGGAGCGGCGGTTTAGGGGTTAAACTATTTATTTAGTTGCGGCGAGGTCCGGGATCCGCAGGATAGAGGTTAATAACTTTATTATAGGTGGCGGCGGTATAGGGGTTAATACATTTATAAGAGTTGCAGCGGGGTCTAGAAGCGGCGGTTTAGGGGTTAATAACTTTATTGAGTTGCGGGGGGCTCCAGGGGCGCCGGTATAGGGGGTAGAACAGTGTAGTTAGTGTGGGTGCTTAGTGACAGGGGTATCAATAAAGCTGTCAAAAAGCCGAAGAGCAGTGAGATCGGATGAGTGATAACTCTCACAGTCCGCTGCTCATCGCCCCGTACTTGGTGCGCAGCTTTTTGACAGCTTTTTTGATAACTTAGGCGAAATTTTGAAGGTCTGCGGCGGATGGTAGGCGAGCTTAGGCGGGCGTATTGGACCGGCGAAGGCAGGTAAAGTAGACAGCTTGATAACTACCCCCCAAAGTCTGTACTCTTGGTGCTGATAGCCAAGGGGAAAAGTAATCTATATCAGGTGCACCATAAAGTTTAAGAGGGACGAGTCCCCTTACTGTTTACTTTTTAGTGTTATACTTTTTAATTACTGTCGGCTAGATTTAGAGTTTTGTCGGTAACGACCCGCGTAGCTAACCCTGGCTTTTTTTCTGGCCGCACCTTTTAAATAACTCTGGTATTGAGAGTTCACAGAATGGCTGCGTTAGGCTCCAAAAAAGGAGCGTAGAGCATATTTAATGCAACTTCAACTCTCGATACCAGAGTTGCTTACGGACGCGGCCAGCTTCAAAAACGTGCTTGTGCACGATTCCCCCATAGAAAACAATGGGGCTGTTTGAGCTGAAAAAAAAACTAACACCTGCAAAAAATCCGCGTTCAGCTCCTAATGCAGCCCCATTGTTTGCTATGGGGAAACACTTCCTACGTCTGCACCTAACACTCTAACATGTACCCCGAGTCTAAACACCCCTAACCTTACACTTATTAACCCCTAATCTGCCGCCCCCGCTATCGCTGACCCCTGCATATTTTTTTAAACCCCTAATCTGCCGCTCCTAATACCGCCGCTACTTACATTATCCCTATGTACCCCTAATCTGCTGCCCATAACACCGCCGACCCCTATATTATATTTATTAACCCCTAATCTGCCCCCCACAATGTCGCCTCCACCTGCCTACACTTATTAACCCCTAATCTGCCGAGCGGACCGCACCGCTATTATAATAAAGTTATTAACCCCTAATCCGCCTCACTCCCGCCTCAATAACCCTATAATAAATAGTATTAACCCCTAATATGCCCTCCCTAACATCGCCGACACCTAACTTCAAACATTAACCCCTAATCTGCCGACTGGAGCTCACCGCTATTCTAATAAATGTATTAACCCCTAAAGCTAAGTCTAACACTAACACCCCCCTAAGTTAAATATAATTTAAATCTAACGAAATAAATTAACTCTTATTAAATAAATTATTCCTATTTAAAGCTAAATACTTACCTGTAAAATAAATCCTAATATAGCTACAATATAAATTATAATTAAATTAATACTATTTTAGGATTTATATTTATTTTACAGGTAACTTTGTATTTATTTTAACCAGGTACAATAGCTATTAAATAGTTAAGAACTATTTAATGGCTAAAATAGTTAAAATAATTACAAAATTACCTGTAAAATAAATCCTAACCTAAGTTACAATTAAACCTAACACTACACTATCAATAAATTAATTAAATAAAATACCAACAATTATCTACAATTAAACCTAACACTACACTATCAATAAATTATTTAAATACAATATCTACAAATAAATACAATGAAATAAACTAACTAAAGTACAAAAAATAAAAAAGAACTAAGTTACAAAAAATAAAAAAATATTTACAAGAATTAGAAAAATATTACAACAATTTTAAACTAATTACACCTACTCTAAGCCCCATAATAAAATAACAAAGCCCCCCCAAAATAAAAAAATGCCCTACCCTATTCTAAATTAAAAAAGTTCAAAGCTCTTTTACCTTACCAGCCCTGAACAGGGCCCTTTGCGGGGCATGCCCCAAAGAATTCAGCTCTTTTGCCTGTAAAAAAAAACATACAATACCCCCCCCAACATTACAACCCACCACCCACATACCCCTAATCTAACCCAAACCCCCCTTAAATAAACCTAACACTAAGCCCCTGAAGATCTTCCTACCTTATCTTCACCCTGCCAGGTTCACCGATCCGTCCTCGGAAGTCTTGATCCAAGCCTCGGAAGTCTTGATCCAAGCCCAAGCGGGAGGTTGAAGAGTGACGTCCATCCTCGGGCTGAAGTCTGGATCCAAGCGGCGACTGAAGAAATCCATCATCGGGCTGAAGTCGGAAGTCCATCATCGGGATGAAGTCTTCTATCAAGCCGCATCTTCAATCTTCTTTCTTCTGGAGTGGAGCGGAACCATCTTCTTCCATGCCGACGCGGAACATCCTCTTCAACCGACGACTAGACGACGAATGACGGTTCCTTTAAATGATGTCATCCAAGATGGCGTCCCTCGAATTCCGATTGGCTGATAGGATTCTGTCAGCCAATTGGAATTAAGGTAGGAATATTCTGATTGGCTGATGGAATCAGCCAATCAGAATCAAGTTCAATCCGATTGGCTGATCCAATCAGCCAATCAGATTGAGCTCGCATTCTATTGGCTGTTATAAACCGGCGTTAGCCCAGAAAGCTCTTAACTACTGACTTTTTTCTGCGGCTGGAGTTTTGTCGTTAGATTTCTAACGCTCACTTCAGCCACGACTCTAAATACCGGAGTTAGAAAGATCCCATTTAAAAAGATAGGATATGCAATTGAAAAGTGAGCGTTAGACCCTTTCCTGACTGACTCCAAATACCGGCAGTAGCCTAAAACCAGCGTTAGGAGCCTCTAACGCTGGTTTTCACGGCTACCGCCAAACTCTAAATCTAGGCCCTAGTTTGTAATAAATGTATGCTTTTTTTTTTTTTGTGTCCTGTATATTTATCTAGGGACTTAGTGATTGATTGTTACTTATTAAGATTTTTTCCTTTTCCATTACTTCTCCCCTTGGCTATCAGCGCAGAGAGTTCAGACTTTGAGTTGCATGGGGAAATTTGGACTATCACTAGTGACAAAATGGACACTGGTATTTTTATTACAGACCATAGATTGGTTTGGACCCACACAAACATTTTTGTCATTTAGAAGTTTGTTTGGGTTTTTTCTAACAGTGATTAATTAGCTTGTTTTGAATTTGTAACAAACCTTTTATGTTTGTTGAACGTTTTTTCTACAGTCTAGTCATTGATGCTTGTTTTTAAAGAACTCAGATAAATAAATATTGGTCGACTGCAAAGGCTCTTTCTTACTGCTCAATTAAGCCTGGTTTGAAGGACCCTTTTCATGTTGGACTATCGTCATTTCCAGTTCATAGTGAGCTGTTAGTACCCAACAAAGATGAAAGAATAACACTGCTATAGTTTTCTAGCATCTGGCTTCTACATCATAAACCACATATTTAAATCTAAAAAACATGACATTTGACAGCAAAAAACAAACAAACAAAAAACAAATAATCATGAATTGTTTGTTCCTTCTATGTTCTTAAATAGCCTAACAATAATTCAAACTTAGTAGAGATGTCTGTGTATATTCTGCATAATCTTTATATGATTAACTTTGTTAATTCTCTGTCACTTTAGTTGGAAGGCCATGCCAGATATCTACTGAATTAACAAATTACAGATGTCTATTCTACTCTTCAGTAATATTATTTAGCACCATACATTTAAAAAATGTGCATTGTGAATGTCCAATAAACTGGATAATAACAATTATTAATCAAATAGAACTTCTTTATGGAAAAACTGTGTGAGATTGACTAAAATAAAGCTCAAAATAAGCTAGAACTGATAAATCTCAAATGCTGACAGTCTTGAAAAAATAATTATTGCTTTACTGTATAAATAAAACCTAGGAGCAGGACTTGCAGGGCCAGACAACTGTAAAATATTTTTTTAAAAAAAGGTTACCATTATAAAATTAGATTATACAATTTTTTTACTATCTTGATGGAATTCCAAAGTGACATCTTCTGGATCAGATAAATAAAAAATATCATATGAAGAGCAGAAACAAAAGCACTTATAAAAGTATTTTTTTTAGGAAACAAGATATACAATTCACCAAATTATTTCAGTAGAATACTGGGGTATCTTCTTCACTAAATCTTCACTATATTGAATTAATTGATAGCTAATATTTCAGAAGCAGTTTATGAGAACATGATGACACCTATCACTAAACATTAATAGGTAATAAGGCTCTATGAAAAGTAGCATATCAAATAGTTATGTTATATTAAATGATATACATATTTAGTTGTGTATGCATTATTTTCTGTTAATTGAAAAATACTCTTTTGCATATTTGGACAACCTCACTAACTCATACGTTTATAGTCATAAAAGTACTGTTAACTCTGTTACTTGAAATATGAACAGAAATCTATTTTCCAGTCCAATTTCAGCATAAAAGATAAATAATAGTTTGAATAAAATATATTACTATTGCCAATTAAACCAATTTCAGAAGTTGAATTTTTTAAAATGTAGGAGCCAGCCCAAAAATATGAAAGTCAAATGTTGTTTTGGTCTTCATATATAATATATAAATGTAATAGCATTACCTAGAATGATGGCGATGTGAAGAAACTTTAGAAGAATTGTCCCTGCAACTTGAGAGATGCCTCCCATAGAAAGTAATAAAGAACTGGCTGGAAAGTTAAAGGTTCACTGGGGAGAGCATTGAGCGCACTTTAAAAAATACTGCGGCCAATACAAATCAGATTACTCTGTTTTCAGTTTATCTTATCTTACAATCACCTCTATTTTGTATGCATGTATTTTTCTGTTAGCACCTTTAAGTTTACGATAGAAATCAACAAGATCTGTAGGATGAAAATGTTTTGAGAATGCGCCAGATCTAGAGGAGACATTTCAGCTTATCTCATGGAACATTCTTGTTCAGTCACACAATCGGAGTAAGGGAAACTCATTTTATTATAAGGAAAGCAATGTACTTTGGATTTCATATTAACAAATACAGATTTCATTGTGCAGTAGTTTTATTTTGATTTCTAGACATGTGCAGGCCAGAAAATGTCATTACATATGAAATTTTTGTTTCAGACATTCAAGGATATTTGCTTCCCTGAATATTTGTTGCCTGCACTATTCAGTTTTTGTTTAGTTTAAAACAAAAGACAAATTGAATTTTTGTAAAAAAATTTTTACATTTGTTTTCATTAAACAAATTTAATTTTTTTAAAGCTACAGGTGAACAGTTCACCTGTAGATAAAAATACCTTAGCGTGCTCTGGAGAGCTCACTAACCCGATCCTCTTCTTGCCAGAGTCCACAGTAGTGCAGGTCCTGGTAGATGAGAGCGCTAAGCCTCCTGTTAGCACGGCTGGGGCTCTGGCAAAAAGAGGTTTATGTTAGCGTGTTCTCCAGCATGTTAACCCCTTAACGACCAAGGACGTGCAGGGTACGTCCTCAAAAGAAAGTCACTTAATGACCAAGGACGTACCCTGCACGTCCTCGGTTTGGAAAGCAGCTGGAAGCGATCCTGATCACTTCCAGCTGCTTTCCGGTTATTGCAGGATGCCTCGAATAAAATTTTTTAGCCATCCAGTGCAGAGAGAGCCACTCTGTGGCCCTCTCTGCACCGGAGATCGGTGGCTCTTTTCGTTGGCGGGTGGGAGCCGGTATGGGAGGCGGATGGCGGCCATTGATGGCCCTGCTGATCTGGAGGGGGGCGGGATCGTGGACGGGGATGGCCGGGGGCGCGCACGGACGCACGCACATGCACAGGGGGGGGCGGGGGCAGACGCGTGCATGGGGAGGGATGGGTGGGAACCGCTACACTACAGAAAAAAAGTGTACAAAAATGAAAAAATAGGGACAAAAATTATTAAAAAAAAAAAAAACCATCAGTTTGGTGGTGGGGGTTGGTCTGTGGGGGGGGGTAAGCTACACTACAGAAAAAACGGCAAAAAGATGGCCCCCAATAAGGCAGAGGGGGAGGGTACGATAGCTGTTTTGGGGGGATCAGGGAGGTTGGGGGCTAAGGGGGGGATCCTACACAGTAGCATATGTAAATATGCTAATTTTTTTATTATTTTTTTTTAAAAAAACCCTTTTATTTTAGTACTGGCAGACTTTCTGCCAGTACTTAAGATGGCGGGGACAATTGTGGGTGGGGGAGGGAAGGGAGCTGTTTGGGAGGAATCAGGGGGTGGGATGTGTCAGGTGAGAGACTGATCTCTACACTAAAGCTAAAATTAACCCTGCAAGCTCCCTACAAACTCTCTAATTAACCCCTTCATTGCTAGCCATAATACATGTGTGATGCACAGCAGTATTTAGCGGCCTTCTAATTACCAAAAAGCAACGCCAAAGTCATATATTTCTGAACAAAGGGGATCCCAGAGAAGCATTTACAAACATCTGTGCCATAATTGCACAAGCTGTTTGTAAATAATTTCAGTGAGAAACCTAAAATTGTGAAAAATTTTGCATTTTTTTTTAAATTTGATCGCATTTGGTGGTGAAATGGTGGCATGAAATATACCAAAATGGGCCTAGATCAATACTTGGGGTTGTCTACTACACTAAATCTAAACTTAACCATAGAACCTCCCTACATGCTCCCTAATTAACCCCTTCACTGCTGGGCCTAATACAAATGTGGTGCGCAGTGGCATTTAGCAGCCTTCTAACTACCAAAAAGCAAAGCCAAAGCCATATATGTCTGCTATTTCTGAACAAAGGGTATCCCAGAGAAGCATTTACAACCATTTATGCTATAATTGCATAAGTTGTTTGTAAATAATTTCAGTGAGAAACCTAAAGTTTGTGAAAAAAATTGTCAAAAAGTGAACAATTTTTTTTATTTGATCGCATTTGGCGGTGAAATGGTGGCATGAAATATAGCAAAATGGGCCTAGATCAATACTTTGGGATGTCTTCTAAAAAAAAATATATACATGTCAATGGATATTCAGGGATTCCTGAAAGATATCAGTGTTCCAATGTAACTAGCGCTAATTTTGAAAAAAAGTGGTTTGGAAATAGCAAAGTGCTACTTGTACTTATTGCCCTATAACTTGCAAAAAAAGCAAAGTACATGTAAACATTGGGTATTTCTAAACTCAGGACAAAATTTAGAAACCATTTAGCATGTTTTTTTGGTGGTTGTAGATGTGTAACATATTTTGGGGGTCAAAGTTAGAAAAAGTGTGTTTTTCCATTTTTTTCCTCATATTTTATAATTTTTTTAAAGTAAATTATAAGATATGATGAAAATAATGGTATCTTTTGAAAGTGCATTTAAGGCCGAGAAAAACGGTATATAATATGTGTGGGTACTGTAAACGATTAAGAGGAAAATTACAGCTAAACACAAACACCGCAAAAATGTAAAAATAGCCTTGGTCCCAAACGGACAGAAAAAGTGCTGTGGTCATTAAGGGGTTAAAGGGACACTAAACCCAATTTTTTTCTTTCATAATTCAGATAGAGCAGGCAATTTTAAGCAACTTTCTAATTTACTGCTATTATCTATTTTTCTTCGTTCTCTTGCTATCTTTATTTGAAAAAGCAGGAATGTAAGGTTAGAAGCCATCCCATTTTTGGTACAGCTTCTGGGTAGAGCTTGCTGATTGGTTTGCTACATTTAGCAACCAAAAAGCAAGTGCTACCTAGGTGCTGAACCAAAAATGGGCCGGCTCTTATGCTTACATTTCTGCTTTTTCAAATAAAGATAACATGAGAATGAAGAAAAATTGATTGTAGAAATAAGGTAGAAAGTTGCTTTAAATGTTATGCTCTATCTGAATCATGAAAGAAAAAATGTGGGTTTAGCATTCCTTTAAGGTATTTAACTATTAATTGTTTTTATATAAATAAATGAAACTAATGAAAATTGATGAATTTCATCAGTATTTTTCATTTTCTCTCATTTTAGTTGGTGCATTCATTTGGATTTTTGTTTTTGTTTACGATAAAGAGAATCTGATTTTCAGTACAAATGTACATTCATCCAAAAATGAACACAAATGTCTAATGATTTAGACTGTGTATCTTAGTTTTTTCCTTCATAATTTCAATATCAGTTTTCATTTTTTCCTAGAATTTTATGATTTTTAAATTGATTGAACCATACAATTTGTTTAATTCATATTCTTATTTCAATATTTAATTGATTTGTTTTATACAACTTTTAAATTACAATTTATTGTGAGCCCTGTTGTAATTTATGCTTCACCTTTACATAAAAGCAAGGTACAGCCAAGATTCAAGACTCAACGTAAATATTGACTTTTGAGAATTATAACAAGGGCCTCAAAGTACTGATGATATACAGTACATGATCCCACAAGCACAGAGAAGTTTAGTCTTGCATAGGCTATAATCTGAAATAGCAAAATGCATCAAACATAAAAAAGAAACAGGAAAAAATTGTGAAAAAAATTAAGCAGCCCTGGAAACAAATTGTGAGAAAAATTAAGCAGTCCTAGAAAAAAATTGTGAGAAAAATTAAGCAGCCCTAGAAACAAATTGTGAGAAAAATGAATCAGGCCTAGAAAAATACAGTATTAAACCTCTTGAATGCCTAAAACATATGCAGCAGTGATTTTTACCTTTACCTTTAAGGGTCTGGGTCAACTGTTATACATAATATATAAGTAGAAGCATGGAAAGAGGAATATAACTGTACCTGCCCTTCACACAAAGCTTAAAGGGACAGTAAACACCAGAATTTGTGTTGTTTAAAAAGGTAGATAATCCCTTTATTACCCATTCCCCAATTTTGCATAACCAACACAGTTAGAATAATATACTTTTTACCTCTGTGATTACCTTGTATCTATGCCTCGGCAAACTTCCCCCTTATTTAAGTTCTTTTGACTTGCATTTTTAGCCAATCAACTCCTAGGAGCTTCACGTGCCTGAGTTCAATGTTATCTATATGAAACACATGAACTAACGCCCTCTAGTGGTGAAAAATTGTCAAAATGCTTTCAGATTAGAGGCAGTGTTCAAGGTCTAAGACATTAGCACATGAACCTCCTAGATTTAGCTTTCAATTAAGAATACCAAGAGAACAAAGCAAAATTGGTAATAAAAGTCAATTGGAAAGTTGTTTAAAATTACATGCCCTATTTAAATCATGAAAGTTTTTTTTTTACTTTACTGTCCCTTTAAGAAAAAATGTGCGGTAGTGCATAGACTGGAAAAGGGGAGAGGTGCTGCTGTCAGCACTACACCTTTTTTTCTCCAAAATGGTAGGGACAGAACATTTTCCAAGATGCTGTTATCTAGGACTAAATAGCATCCTTGTACCAGTTTATCTAACCCTGCATTAGAGTACACATACTACAAAATACAAGCCAGCATTGGATAAAACATTAAAATATATATAAATATAAAGAACCCTCAGTGTAAAATTCTACCATTCTGTGAGTGTGAGCTACCTCACTGAACTGTTGGATCTTTTCATAAGCTGTCATTTAAATGGTAACCTATTGAGAATAAGGAAAATCTAGCCTTTAATATCTAAACCAGTAAGAGCTTACATTATATCAACAAATTCTTAGAATACTACTAATGCTATTCCTTACATGATCTTTCAGACTTGCATATATAAATGTAATTGATATTAACAGATGTGAAACAACTGATTGATTTCCCTGCTTGTTATATTCTTTTTGAGAAGTAATTACCTTATGTCAATATTTGAAAGTAACCAGGCTCTATTAGTTCTATTACTGATGATAATGAGGATAAACTTCCCTCTCTCATAACTGTTGATAAGTAGATATACTTGTAAGATAAATGTTACTTTTCCATGTGGGAAACAGCTGTTGTGATGATTTATGTGTTTAAAATATCCTTTCCAAGTCTGGCTGAATTAGGTTTCCAAAAGTAGTGTTTATAGCAAGCACTGAGGTTCTCTGTAATGCAACTAGGAATAGCTGTTGTTGAGAAAAACAGATACAAGAACACTGACTTTGAACTGGAGTAAACTGGCTTGATTAGTCTGAGACATACAGTAAATATAAATATCTAAGTAAGATACTGAGTTAGAGTAGTTTATCCAATGGGACATATTAATTAGGTATTAATTAGGTAGGGTGGTCACATTTATTATATATATTTGGAGGGAAAGTGATGAATGACAGGATTTGCTGTGGAGTACATTACATTATACTAACAATTAAGCTTACTATAACATTGAAAAATAAAATTAAATTATAATCAAATTTTAGTTAAAATGAACTTTTATAAATTAATTTAATCCTTCTATATGTGCTACTCGAATTTACAAAATACACATGCTTAGCTTTTCAGAGTTAAAACAGCACCGCAGCCATTACGAGTCTGGTTGGTATAGGTGTACCGCACACCTTTTAGCCTGTAATGCAACGTCAGTACCGCACTCATAAAAAATTAATTTTTTCATGGGACTCCCATCGAGCTGGTATTAAGACGAAGTTCTTGTCGCATGGATGAGGACTTCGCCGGCTAGATGAAGATAGAAGAGGCCGCCTGGATGAAGACTTCTTGCCGCATGGATGATGACTTCGCCGGCTGGATGGATCCTTCAAGCGGGGCTTCAACAACTGTAAGTGGATCGTCGGGGGTAAGTGTTAGATATTTAAGGGTTTTTTGTGTGTTTTTTTTTTTTTTAGATTAGGGTTTGGGCAATGTAAAAGAGCTAAATGCCATTTTAAGGGCATTGCCCATACAAATGCCCTTTTCAGGGCAATGGTTAGCTTAGGGTATTTTAGATATTTTTTCTTGTTTGTTGCCACAAATCAACAATTAGCAATGTCAACATGCATGCCTATAGTCTTTCCAGCGTAAAATAATCCACACACCCAGTGCAGGAGGTATTTTATAAACTGTGTGGTACAGGTCACCCTGTGTTTTATCTCGTACTTCTTGTTGGAGTATGGGTGTCTAAAGATTTTTCCAGTAGACAGACCTCCACAGGTGGTGCAGTCTAAACAACGATAACACCCTGGTTTTGCTTGGAGCCAGGTGTCTTTAATGTAGCACTTTCTTTGGTCAGTTTGGATCAATTGATCTCTTAGAGATCTGGCTCTGCGGTATCCAATCCTAGGTGGAGGTGTCCCCTGCAGTGGGAGATCTTTATCAGAAGTTATCAGTGACCAATTCTTTCTTAAGCTGTCGACTACATGATGTTTGTCTTTGTCAAACATAGTAGCGAATGTTAATCTGTCATCATGGGTAACATCCTTCTTAGACTGAAGTAGGGCTTGTTGGGTAGTGTTAAGCAAATCTTGCTTAATTCCTTTTAGATGTGTATGTTGATATCTCCTCTGAAGAAACTTCTTCTCCATTTCATCCAGTTGTGTAACCATGGTGGATTTCTCCTAGTTGTTTCTCACAGTTCGCTTGAATTGCGAAGTTGGCAATGCTCTTTTTAGAGCTGGAGGGTGACAACTCCATGCATCGAGTAGGGAATTCCTATCCGTTTCTGAAGAGGGTGGTACATAAATATCAGTTCTTCTTATAAACCTGTAAGTCTAGAAAGTCGACTGTGGTTCTACTGTGTGTCATCTTGAATTTAAGTGATGTATGGGCCAAATTCAAGGTCTCAAACCAACAAAGCAGATCTTCCTCTGTTCCCTTCCATAATAGGAACAGATCATCAATGTATCTTTTGAATAGAATGACATGTTCATCAATGAACAGAGTGGTGCCAACCGTCTCAAACTCGGCCATAAATTAGTTGGCATAGGTGGGTGCCACATTCAAACCCATGGCCATTCCAGCTGTCTGAAGGAAGTATTCCTTTTCAAAGCGGAAGTAATTCATCTCAAGGCACATCGTCAGTAATTCAATAATGGCATCTATTGGTGGGCCAACATATGGGTACCGAGATAGCTGTCTAGTAACCGCCTTGATTCCTTCCACATGAGGTATGATGGTGTAAAGGCTGGTTACATCCAATGTAACCAGCAAGATTTCTTCTCCAATATCAGATAGCTGTTTGAGTGTATTGATCATTGATCCTGAGTCCAATAAAAATGTGTCCATGTTTCTCACAAGAGGTTGTAACAGATGGTCCAGGTAGGTGGCAATTGGTTGCAGGAGGGACCCTATAGTGGATACTATTGGTCTACCCGGTGGTGACTCCATACTCTTATGGATTTTTGGCAATGTATATATGACAGGTATTCATGGATGCTCTACAGCTACAGCGTATCATGTCGGACAGACATTGATAAATTGGCCCCTATCTATCCATCTGTCAGGAAACCTTCCACCTTAACCATCATAACCTTCAATTCCACCCATAATTTGCACTTCACAGCAATCGCCTTACTATATAGGTACCAGCCTACCTAAGAACTTTGCTGGTTTATTGAAGTGCATTCATACGTTCACTTCCACCAGCTCTATAGAATTCTAAAGTACTCCTAAGCTGCTCTTGTTTCCTGACAGGTTTTTTCTCAACCGCCACAGTCTAAGCTCCTACGTGGCTCTGCATTCAGCTTAGCTGTGATGTCATACGGACATTTCATCCTGTACACTTTCATCAGCTGTTTTTCTCTGGATCAGCGTGACTACACTGTTTTCTTAAAGTTACACAGTTTCTCTTGCCTACTTATTTCAAATTGCTGCTATATACAAACTATATTATAACAGCTAAGAACTAACAGGCTAAATAATCTTCATTGATGTTTCTAATGTTTGTTGACAAGCAGACATATTAATATACGTGACACAAAATAATAATTTACATAGGGTAATCTACATTATTTAGTTGTGTTTTAACACATTCATTATACCATCTATCTAGCTATCATCTCTCTATCTATCTATCTATCTATCTATCTATCTATCTATCTATCATTTATCTATCTATCTATCTATCATCTATCTATCATCATCATCATCTATTATCTATCTATCTATATATCTATCTTTTATCAGGAAAAAAGCTGCTTAAATTGATGTTAGAACTAGCAGTAAGTGCAATCCTGATTTACGCTAGAATGATTACTGCGTCTTCTGAGCTCTGTTTAACTGTTTTGCAAAGTTAAAAAAATAGCCAGAATTCTAGCGCAGTTAATGCTCAAGCGGGAGCATTAATTAGCTTTCCACTTGTAATCTGGCTCATAGTAAGCGGAAGAAATTACACTCCCAATGGGGGTTAGGAGAGATAAGTATTACAATGTTGTTTTTCCATTGTTCTATCTAAGAGCCTGATATTTAAAAAACCTTGTTGGGTTTTAGGACCTGTATTATAATGTAGGAGTCTCAGTTTCACATAAAGCACACTACTTAGCAACATAGACATTCCTTAAGATAAAATTTGTGTTTCTAAATGTTTTTATACTTGTTGGATTTTTTCTAAAAGAGGCTACTTAGCAGTTGTTCATTACTGGTAGAGCACTTCTCTCTTTGTATGCATTTGTTTTATGACCCTGGGGAGGTCTGCTTAAGGGTGATGTGGGAAACCAAACGTGGACTCCTTGCCCAGTATGCTTGGAGGAATATAGCTGCACCTCACTGTCGAGGCCCACAGAAAGCTAAAATGATCGCTTGGGGTTGTCATGATCCTTGCTCAGAGGATAATTACCTGGTATTTTGGGGCTGGATTGACCTCACTCATGGAATCAGACTGATATACTTAAGGAAGGTTTTCCTCTATGAAAAGCACACCTAGGCTAAAAGAGACTGCTCCTAGGTGGTAACTCGCCATAGCACAAGCTACTGAGATGTAGTTCATTCCTGGTAGAGCACTTCTCTCTTTGTATGAATTTGTATTATGACCCTAGGGAGGTCTCCCTAAGGGTGATGGGGAAAACCAGACATGGACTCCTTGCTCAGTTTGCTTAGAAGAATATGGCTGCACCTCACTGACGAGGCCCACAGAAGGCTGAAACAACCTTGTGGGGTTGTCATGATCCTTGTTCAGAGGAGAATTGCCTGGTATTTCGGGGCTGGATTGACCTCCCTCATGGGATCAGACTGATATACTTCAAGAAAGTTTTCCTCTGTGAAACGCACAACTAGGCTAAATAGGGTGCTTTTAGGTGGTAACTCGCCATAGCACAAGCTACTGAGCTTTAGTTTGTTCCTGATAGATCAGTTCTCTCTTTGTATGCATTTGTATTATGACCCTGGGGAGGTCTCCCTAAGGGTGATGGGGGAAACCAGACGTGGACTTCTCGCCCCATGTGGTTAGAGGAATATGGCTGCACCTCACAGACGAGGCCCACAGAAGGCTGAAACGATCATCTGGGGTTGTCATGATCCTTGTTCAGAGGAGAATTGCCTGGTATTTCGGGGCTAGATTGACCTCCCTCATGGGATCAGACTCATATACTTCAGGAAAGTTGTCCTCTGTGAAACGCACAACTAGGCTAAAAGAGGTGCTCTTGGGTGGTAACTCGCCATAGCACAAGCTACTGAGCTGTAGTTTGTTCCTGATAGACCGGTTCTCTCTTTGTATGCATTTGTATTATGTCCCTGGGGAGGACTCCATAAGGGTGATGGGGGAAGCCAGACGTGGACTCCTTGCCCCATGTGGTTAGAGGAATATGGCTGCACCTCACTGATGAGGCCCACAGAAGGCTGAAACGATCATCTAGAGTTGTCATGATCCTTGTTCAGAGGAGAATTGCCTGATATTTCGGGGCTGGATTGACCTCGCTCATGGGATCAGACTGATATACTTCAGGAAAGTTTTCCTCTGTGAAATGCACAACTAGGCTAAAAGAGGGTGCTCTTAGGTGGTAACTCACCAAATCACAAGCTACTGAGCTGTAGTTTGTTCCTGATAGATTGTTTCTCTCTTTGTATGCATTTGTATTAAGACCCTGGGGAGGTCTCCCTAAGGGTGATGGGGGAAACCAGTCGTGGACTTCTTGCCCACAGAAGGCCAAAACGATCGTCTGGGGTTGTCATGAGCCTTGTTCAGAGGAGAATTGCTTGGTATTTTGGGGCTGGACTGACATTACTTGGTGGGATCAGACTGATATACTTCAGGAAAGTTTTCCTCTGGGAAAAGCACAACTGGGCTACAAGAGGTTTCTTCTTAATGGTAACTCGCTATAGAACAAGCTACTGACCTGTTGTTCTTCCTGGTAGAGGGCTTCTCTCTTTGTATGGATTTGTTTTAATAAGTCTCTGTCTGGATACCTGCTGAAATGTCCAAAGGTTCTAAAGATCTGAAGTATTGCTAAAAAAGCCTATATACATCTTTACCTAGAACTTTTTTTATATATAACATGAATTTCCACATTTTAATTTAAAAAGTTATGGTTGGAGTGGGAAATGACAGAATTTCAATTAAGTGTACAATTAAAGTCAGGAATTGCCTTGCCTTATACCAATTCATTGAATACTTAAACTTGTATTATTATTTTTATTGTTACTCTGTCTCATGGTATCTGAGCTGAGCATGCTTTTGACGGTTTTAAAAATTGCAGTATAAACTCATACATTACTATTTAAAAGAATGACAACTAGATTATGAGTTGTGCGTTCGTGGTTTAACGCTGAAAAAATGGCCATTTCAGCATTAAAACAGCACTGCAGCCATTACAAGTCTTGTCGTTATAGTTGTGCCGCAAGCCTTTTAGCCTGTAATGCAACGTTAGTACTGCACTCATAAAAATTACTTTTTTTTATGGGATTCCTATAACGCTGCCATGACGAGTTTTGCAGTGAGGCTAAAAAACCTGCGTTACAGCCTAAAACGACAAGATCTGTAACGTCATCTAAAAGCAGTAATTATGAGTTTTATGCTACAAAACTGTAACATAAAACTCATAACTAAAGAGCTACCAAGTACACTAAACACTCATAAACTACCTATTAACCTCTAAACCGAGGCCCTCCCACATCGCAAACACTATATTAAATTTATTAACCCCTAATCTTCTGCTCCCGATATTGCCGCCACTAAAAAAAATTATTAGCCCCTATTCTGCCGCTCCCCAACATCGTCACCACTATAATAAACATATTAACCCCTGAACTGCCGCCCTCCCGCATCGCATACACTATTTAAATATTATTAACCCCTAATCTGCCGTCCGCCCACATCGCCCCCACTATACTAAAGTTATTAAGCTCTACACCGCAGCAACTATTATAAACCTATTAACCCCTAAACCGCAAACCCTCACAACAAAATATACTAAAGTAAACTATTAAACCCTAAACCCAAAGCCCCCTACATCGCAATAAACTAAATTAAACTAGTAACCCCTAAACCTAATGCTATTCTAATACCTTTAAAAAATAAAAATACCCCAAAATAAAAAGCCTAATCTAGAATAAACTACCAAGGGCATTTAAAAGGGCCTTTTGTAGAGAATTGCCCTAAAGTTAACAGCTCTTTTGCTACAAAACAAAACAAACACCCCCTAACAGTACACAAACCCCCACCCCCAAACACACAAAATAAAACTAAAGTAAAACCTAATCTACCAATTGCCCTGAAAAGGGCATTTGTATGGGCATTGCCCTTAAAAGTGCATTTAGCCCTAAAAGAGCAAAACCCACCCTAAAACGAAAAAAAATAAATTACTCAAAATAACAAACAAATTATCAAAAATAATAACAATTATTCCTATTCTAATACCAATTTTAAAAAAAAAACACCCCAAAATAAAAAACCTAATCTAGAATAAACTACCAATAGCCCTTTAAAGAGCCTTTTGTAGGGCATTGCCCTAAGTTAAACAGCTCTTTTACCTTAATTTTTTTTTACAAAGACCCACTAACATTACAACCCCCCCAAACCCACAAAATAAAAAAAACTATCTAAAAAACCTAAGCTACCCATTGCCCTGAAAAAGGGCATTTGTATGGGCATTGCCCTTAAAAGGGCATTTAGCTATTTTGCTGCCCAAACCCTAAACTAAAAAAAAAAAACCTTAAAAAAAACCTATGACTAACCCCCGATGATCCCCTTACAGTTTTTGAAGTCCCGCTTAAACGATCTTCATCCAGGTGGCACATATGGTTAGCACGACTCAAGATCTAGCGTAAAGTGTAATAGTTAAAATAAAATGTGTACCAAACACAATATAAATACATTAAAATAAAGTTTTACACTCATATATACACTATCTGTTAAAAATTATTAATTTAAATATTCATAACATTTTTATTAAGGGTTAAAAGGTATATGGTTTATGACGAGGTGTTTGAATGGAAAGGGCTATATTATATTATATATATGTCTTGGTCTCATCGGACCACAGGACATGGTTCCAATAATCCATGTCCTTAGTCTGCTAGTCTTCAGCAAACTGTTTGCGGGCTTTCTTGTGCATCATCTTTAGAATAGGCTTCCTTCTGGGACGACAGCCTGTGAGGGATTTATCTCTTTTCCTACTGTGCCTTTAAGGATGTCAACTCACTACCCTTATTTAAGGCTCCTCCCAACAGAACTCATTGCTTGGTAATTTGTTGCTCAGTGTGAAGCTTCTTCAGAAGAGACCTAGCCGTTTATACTACTTTGTATTCTCAACTTATTGCTCCCCATGAGTATCTGCCTATTTGAATCAACTTGCAGATACTCTTTTGTGCTTGAAGATTTGCTTCGTTTGTTCACTAAGAGATTTTTCAGTCTCTCTCCTGTAGTGAGGTTGTTCCCCTGCAGCGTGTGACGTCACGCTCCACATTCTCCCGCCACGGATCTCTGCCAGGCTTTCTGCGATACTCCTAGGACTTGTTGCTGTGTGGTAACTGTATCGCTATGTGCTAATATCATCTACAATATTTCTAGTCTATATATATTGCATTCTATGAACTGTGTGTATTGATGCAACCTCATTCTTCCTTCACTTGTTATATATTGTGGAACGCTCACTTGCTGGATTTCCATATTCGCTTCAGATATCAAATATGCACTAAACCTTTTTACTGCTATTTACCATATTACAAACAAATAACTGTGACAAAGATTATTACAAAGTACCATTATTCATTATCGGATTGCATAAGCATAATTCAAACTCTACGCAATTAACCTCTATTGTGCTTGAAATGAACTGTTTGCTCTAACTTAAACTATAACTGTTTCTTCAAGTTTACCACAGCTTATATTACTCTGATTGAACAACTCTGCAAAGTATTAATATACATTATCAAAGTATGGTTTACAAAATGACCAGAGGTTGATTTATTCACTTATCAAAGTACTGTGTTAACTTCAGTGTGTTTGTTAAAGTCTGCTGCATAAACTATTTCCATTGCAACTCTGTTTGAATTAAGGCACCTTCACTAATTAACTCTCTCACTACTGCTGCAGTCAATCCTATAAGACTTACTCTCTTTTCTGCTTTAAGCATTTATTGTTGCGTGAAGGTTCCGGTTTCACTCAGCAACCCTGCTGTAGTGACCCTCAGATCAATGAGCATATCAGGGTTCCCTTAAGTTAAATCTGTGGGAATCCGAGGTAAGGTGTGAGACTGAGTGGTCCTGCATAAAGCAGGGGCTGTAATTGTAGTGTTCTCTAAAAACAACTAAACATATCCTTACATATTACCAAGCCTTAAAAAAGGAATACTACTAACAGCTAAAATCATGGATGTAAGTGAACTGTCCAGGAGAGTTGGTTCTTTAGCTCAGAGTATGGATCACATGATTCAAGGCTTAAGGGATATACAACTAGAGAATCAGAGTATAAATTTTTTTATTAATGATCATCTTGCAAACAAAACTACTAATGTTGAGTCATCTCCAGAACCCATTGTTAGTCCACCTGAAAAGTTCTCTGGGGACAGAGCTATGTTTAGGGATTTCAGGAATTCCTGCACTCTGCTTTTTACTTTGAAACCTAAGTCATACCCAACTGACAGGATTAGAGTTCTAACTGTAATTTCATTTCTCAGAGGTGAGGCCAGGTCTTGGGCCAATGCTTTCTATGAAAAAAATGATCCTATCCTAAATTCACTAGAAGATTTTTTTTCTGCAATGTCTCTTTTATATGAAGATCACAATAGAAAAAATACTGCTGAAACTGCCATTAGGTCTCTAAGACAGGGCAAAAGAATGGTAGAAGACTACATTACTGAATTTAAAAGATGGGCTCCTGACACCTTGTGGAATATTCCTGCTCTACGCAATCAGTTCCGTTTGGGACTCAATGATGCAGTTAAGGATGAATTAGCAAGGGGTGTGATTCCAGAGGACTTGGATGAATTGATGACTCTCTCTATTGGCATAGATTGTCGGCTTAGGGAAAGGAAGTCAGAGAGATCCTATTCAGAGACTACCCCCAGAAGAAACCCCAATTATCATCACTCAACACCTTCCACAGCATTCACTAGACCCATAGAAGAACCCATGGATGTTGCAGTTATTAGGGGACCCTTGAGACCTGAGGAGAAAGCTAGGCGTAAGCTACTAAACCTATGTCTATACTGTGCTGAAAAGAACCATGCTGTTAGGGACTATCCCTCTCTGATTCGACAAAAGAAGGGTAAGACTTCGTCCAATGACCATACTGTTAATTTGGTTGACAGCATAAAATCTCATCTATCTATTTATGTCTCCCTACAGTGGTCCCATCAGAAGATAAACGTTCAGGCCATAATTGACTCTGGGGCTTCTGGGAATTTTGCTGATAACACCTTTGTTGTTAATAATCACATCCCACTAATAAAGAAGAGTGTTGCTTTAGCTATTCGTCTGGTTGACGGTTCCTTCTTTAGCTCTGGTCCCATAACTTACCACACTATCCCACTCAAAGTTGTTACCCCTTCAGGACACACAGAGCTTATTTGTTTTGATGTTCTTCCTTCTTCTGTCTATCCATTAATCCTTGGACTGAATTGGTTAATAAAGCATAATCCCACTATATCGTGGTCCACAGCATCAGTAGTTTTTGATTCAAACCACTGTAAACAATCCTGTTTTGGGGTACACACACTTTGTCATATCACTGAACATAAGTTACCAGAATGTTATAGTGAATTTGCTGATGTTTTTGATAAAAAGGAGGCTGAGTCATTACCTCCACACAGAGACTATGATTGTCCTATTGATCTTATACCTGGAAGCTCCATACCATATGGACATATATATCCATTGTCACAGCCAGAATTAAATCATTTAAAGGAATATTTAGATGATAATTTGAAAAAAGGCTTTATTAGACCTTCCACATCCTCTGCAGCTGCAGCAATGTTCTTTGTAAAAAACAAGGATGGCAGTCTTAGACCCATCATTGATTATAGGCAGTTGAACAAATGCACAAAAAAGAACAGATACCCCCTGCCCCTCATACCTGAACTTATTGAACGTTTACAAGGTGCCACAGTTTTTACTAAACTTGACCTCAGAGGTGCTTACAATCTGATTAGGATGAGGGCAGGGGATGAATGGTTAACTGCATTTCGTACTAGATACGGTTTATATAAATACACTGTAATGCCCTTTGGGTTGTGCAATGCCCCAGCGACTTTTCAATGTTTTATAAATGATGTCTTTCATGATTTGTTAGATATCTGTATTGTCGTATACTTGGATGACATCTTGGTTTACTCAAATTCTCTACAGGATCACATTGTACATGTCAAGCAAGTGTTGACACGTTTAAGGGCACACCGTCTTTATGCAAAGCTTGAAAAGTGTATTTTTAATACAAACACCATATCATTCCTTGGTTATTGCATCTCACCAGCTGGAATTTCAATGGAGTCAAGCAAAGTAGAAGCTATCACTAATTGGCCTATTCCTCGTAATAAAAAAGATATTCAAAGATTCCTTGGTTTTGCGAACTTTTATAGAAAGTTCATTAAAGACTTTTCACTTATTATTAGACCTCTCACTACATTAACACGTAAGCAAGTTAAGTTTGTATGGAATCAAGATGCTGATCATTACTTCAATACTCTAAAAACTAAATTTGTTTCAGCCCCTATTTTACAGTTTCCAGATCCCACATGTCAATTTACGCTAGAAGTCGATGCTTCTGAGTTTGCTGTGGGGGCTGTTTTATCTCAAAGACGTTCTGAAAAAGAACCTTTACATCCTGTCTCCTACTATTCTAGAACTATGAGTTCAGCAGAGATTAACTATGGAATCGGTGATAAGGAACTTCTCGCAATCAAATCAGCTTTGGAGTTCTGGCGACACCTCCTAGAGGGTGCAACATATCCAATCACCATCTATACCGATCACCGTAATTTAGAATATCTAAAATCAAACAAGACCCTCACTGCTCGTCAGGTTCGATGGAGTTTGTTCTTCTCTCGTTTTGATTACGTCATTACTTATAGACCAGGTTCAAAAAATATGAAAGCTGATGCTCTTTCTAGAAAAGACCCTCGTCCTACTGATGTGGTTTCTCCTTCATCTATCATACCTCCGGATAGAATTATTTGTTTAACAACTGAGTTTAAAACCATCTTACAAGAACATCTGAAGGATGATTCATCTTTGGGTCATTTGGATGTACTAAAACATTCTGACAACTTATACTATCATGGCACTTTATTGTATATACCTCCTTCTCTCAGGAATGAGATACTTACCTCTGCTCATGACTCTTTATTGGCTGGTCATCCTGGAGTTCATAGAACTGCTCATTTGATTAAAAGGAATTACTGGTGGCCAAAGATGAATGATACTATTAAACAGTATATTGATTCCTGTATGGTATGTACAACTAAGAAACATCAGCATAAGAGTCCTTATGGTTACCTTCTCTCTTTACCAGTACCAGACAGACCCTGGGCAGCAATTGCTATGGATTTTGTTGTTGATCTGCCCTCGTCAGCTAATTATAATACCATATTGGTTGTAGTGGACTTATTCTCTAAAATGGCTCATTTCCTTCCACATAGAGGATTGCCTACGTCTTCAGAAACTGCTTCACTATTTTTGAATCACATTGTAAAACTGCATGGTTTACCTGAAACAATCACCACAGATAGAGGTACGCAATTCACCTCGAGGTTTTGGAATCAATTGTGTTCCTCTCTTAACATTACTAAACGTTTGAGTACCGCTTATCATCCACAAACGAATGGTCAAACAGAAAGAACAAATCAAACATTAGAGCAGTACCTTCGTTGCTACTGCACTCAACAACAAGGTAACTGGCATTCTCTACTTGCTACTGCTGAATTTGCTCATAATAATGCCGTAAATTCATCAACTAAAATGACACCATTTTACATCAATTATGGATTTCATCCCTCATACTATCCAAATCAGATCAACAATTCCGACATGCCTATAGTTAATGATCTTGTTAATACCATTGCTACCAATTTCTCAGCATTGAAACAAGTTTTACTAGAAGCCCAGGCTGTTCAGAAACATCACTACGACCTACGTAGATCCAAGCCTCCAGATTACAAGATTGGTGACAAAGTTTGGTTAAGCACTAAACATTTACGCTTACAAGTTCCATCTAAAAAGCTTACAAGTTCCATCTAAAAAACTGGCTTCCCTATATTTAGGGCCTTATCCGATACAAAAGATCATCAATGTTAATGCTGTAACACTTAAACTACCAGATTCCATGAAGATACATCCCACATTCCACGTCTCTCTTTTGAAACCTTACAGTGCAATCAGAGATTCAACTCAAAATGAGACGGTGGATCCTACAGTCATTGATGGCATGGAATATGAGATTGAGTCTATCATAGACTCTCGTTACCATCGTAATCAACTTCAGTATCTTGTCAGTTGGAAGGGATTTGGTCCTGAGGAGGACTCTTGGGAGCCTTTCAATAATGTCTCTGCACCACGTCTTGTCTCTTTGTTTCATCGTAGACATCCTGATCGTCCTGGTCCTTGATCCGCGGAGCGGCTCCTTGGGGGGGGTGTCCTGTCAGGGATTTATCTCTTTTCCTACTGTGCCTTTAAGGATGTCAACTCACTACCCCTATTTAAGGCTCCTCCCAACAGAACTCATTGCTTGGTAATTTGTTGCTCAGTGTGAAGCTTCTTCAGAAGAGACCTAGCCGTTTATACTACTTTGTATTCTCAACTTATTGCTCCCCATGAGTATCTGCCTATTTGAATCAACTTGCAGATACTCTTTTGTGCTTGAAGATTTGCTCCGTTTGTTCACTAAGAGATTTTTCAGTCTCTCTCCTGTAGTGAGGTTGTTCCCCTGCAGCGTGTGACGTCACGCTCCACATTCTCCCGCCACGGATCTCTGCCAGGCTTTCTGCGATACTCCTAGGACTTGTTGCTGTGTGGTAACTGTATCGCTATGTGCTAATATCATCTACAATATTTCTAGTCTATATATATTGCATTCTATGAACTGTGTGTATTGATGCAACCTCATTCTTCCTTCACTTGTTATATATTGTGGAACGCTCACTTGCTGGATTTCCATATTCGCTTCAGATATCAAATATGCACTAAACCTTTTTACTGCTATTTACCATATTACAAACAAATAACTGTGACAAAGATTATTACAAAGTACCATTATTCATTATCGGATTGCATAAGCATAATTCAAACTCTACGCAATTAACCTCTATTGTGCTTGAAATGAACTGTTTGCTCTAACTTAAACTATAACTGTTCCTTCAAGTTTACCACAGCTTATATTACTCTGATTGAACAACTCTGCAAAGTATTAATATACATTATCAAAGTATGGTTTACAAAATGACCAGAGGTTGATTTATTCACTTATCAAAGTACTGTGTTAACTTCAGTGTGTTTGTTAAAGTCTGCTGCATAAACTATTTCCATTGCAACTCTGTTTGAATTAAGGCACCTGCACTAATTAACTCTCTCACTACTGCTGCAGTCAATCCTATAAGACTTACTCTCTTTTCTGCTTTAAGCATTTATTGTTGCGTGAAGGTTCCGGTTTCACTCAGCAACCCTGCTGTAGTGACCCTCAGATCAATGAGCATATCAGGGTTCCCTTAAGTTAAATCTGTGGGAATCCGAGGTAAGGTGTGAGACTGAGTGGTCCTGCATAAAGCAGGGGCTGTAATTGTAGTGTTCTCTAAAAACAACTAAACATATCCTTACACAGCCATGCAGACCAATTTGATGCAGTGTGTGGCGCATGGTCTGAGCACTGACAGGTTGACCCCCCCCCCCCCACCCCTTCAACCTCTGCTGGCAGCACTCATGCGTCTATTTCCCAAAGATAATCTCTGGATATGACGATGAGCACCTGCACTCAACATCTTTGGTTGACCAAGAAGAGGCCTGTTCTAAGTGGAACCTGTCCTGTGAAATCGCTGTTTGGTCTTGCCCACCGTGCTGCAGCTCAGTTTCAGGGTCTTGGCAATCTTCTTATAGCCTAGGCCATCTTTATGTAGAGCAACAATTCTTTTTTTCAGATCCTCAGAGTTCTTTGCCATGAGGTGCCATGTTGAACTTCCAGTGACCAGTATGAGAGAGTGTGAGAGGGATAACACCAAATTTAACACACCTGCTCCCCATTTACACCTGAGACCTTGTAACACTAATGAGTCACATACCACTGGGGAGGTAAAATTGCTAATTGGGCCCAATTTAGACATCTCCACTTCGGGGTATATATATAAAAAATAACTCATTGTGTAGTTCATTAACAAATCTAGACAGGCCCAGAGGCTTGTTTTCCCACAGAAAACCTCTGAATTACATTGATTCCAATGGAGCAAAGGATTCTGGGTAAAGGGAACCTGCTGAAAAGCAGACTGAAGTAAAAAGGTAAAATGAAATACAAGGAAAGAGGCGCCGTATGTGTGAATCTGTAGGAACCAGCATCAAAATTAGAACAAGTGCAGGGTACTCACAATATAGAAAGGCACTCAGATGTGCCTGTAGATGCAGGCTGGTATTCACAGCAAACCAGCTAGCTGTGCAAGGCACTCCAGGAAGTCCCAAGGTAGGAGTCTGTATGTCTTAGCTGACTGTAGGAGATCGGTCCAGCAATATAAGGATCAGGAGCTAGGTGCAAACAAAAGCGCACAAACTGTGTGAATCTGTAAGCACCCAATAATTAGTTTACAACCAGTGCAGGGTACTCACATTCTATAGCGGCACTCAAATGTGCCAATAGAGGCAGGCTGGTTTTCACAGCAAACCAGTTGGCTGTACAAGATATGCAGCAGGATACTCCACAGCAAACAGGATCGACAGGTAGCTCAGAAAGTATAATAATCAGCAGCAATGAGGATATATGGTTAAAAATGGATTTAATAAAGATAAAAACAATTATAAAATACATATATCACTCATGCATAATGAGTAAACAGCATGCAACGCGTTTCTCTGTAAACAACGTTTCATCATGAAGTAAAAAGGTATGTCATTGTGTACTTTATTTGCATATCTTACCCAGAATCCTTTGCTGCATTGGAAACAATCTAATTCAGAGGTTAGCTGTGGGAAAACAAGCCTCTGGGCCTGTCTAGATTTGTTAATGAACTACACAATGAGTTATTTTTTCTATATTTTGTGCGTAGTGGAGGATTTTAAACTCGCCTTTTATCTCCCCCTAATTTAAAATGTTGTTTTATTTATATATATATATATATATATATATATATATATATATATATATATATATATATATATATATTTATAGTATATATATATACATATTTGTGTGTGTGTATTTATATGTGTTTATATGTATATACGTACATATATACACATAAAAACACATATATACACACTGCAGCCATTACAAGTCTTGTCGTTATAGTTGTGCCGCAAGCCTTTTAGCCTGTAATGCAGCGTTAGTACCGCACTCGTAAAAATTACTTTTTTTTATGGGATTCCTATAACGCTGCCATGACGAGTTTTGCAGTGAGGCTAAAAAACCTGCGTTACAGCCTAAAACGACAAGATCTGTAACGTCATCTAAAAGCAGTAATTATGAGTTTTATGCTACAAAACTGTAACATAAAACTCATAACTAAAGAGCTACCAAGTACACTAAACACCCATAAACTACCTATTAACCTCTAAACCGAGGCCCTCCCACATCGCAAACACTATATTAAATTTATTAACCCCTAATCTTCTGCTCCCGATATTGCCGCCACTAAAAAAAATTATTAGCCCCTATTCTGCCGCTCCCCACCATCGTCACCACTATAATAAACATATTAACCCCTGAACTGCCGCCCTCCCGCATCGCATACACTATTTAAATATTATTAACCCCTAATCTGCCGTCCGCCCACATCGCCCCCACTATACTAAAGTTATTAAGCTCTACACCGCAGCAACTATTATAAACCTATTAACCCCTAAACCGCAAGCCCCCACAACAAAATATACTAAAGTAAACTATTAAACCCTAAACCCAAAGCCCCCTACATCGCAATAAACTAAATTAAACTAGTAACCCCTAAACCTAATGCTATTCTAATACCTTTAAAAAATAAAAATACCCCAAAATAAAAAGCCTAATCTAGAATAAACTACCAAGGGCCTTTAAAAGGGCCTTTTGTAGAGAATTGCCCTAAAGTTAACAGCTCTTTTGCTACAAAACAAAACAAACACCCCCTAACAGTACACAAACCCCCACCCCCAAACACACAAAATAAAACTAAAGTAAAACCTAATCTACCAATTGCCCTGAAAAGGGCATTTGTATGGGCATTGCCCTTAAAAGAGCATTTAGCCCTAAAAGAGCAAAACCCACCCTAAAACGAAAAAAATAAATTACTCAAAATAACAAACAAATTATCAAAAATAATAACAATTATTCCTATTCTAATACCAATTTTTAAAAAAAAACACCCCAAAATAAAAAACCTAATCTAGAATAAACTACCAATAGCCCTTTAAAGGTCCTTTTGTAGGGCATTGCCCTAAGTTAAACAGCTCTTTTACCTTAATTTTTTTTTTACAAAGACCCACTAACATTACAACCCCCCCAAACCCACAAAATAAAAAAAACTATCTAAAAAACCTAAGCTACCCATTGCCCTGAAAAAGGGCATTTGTATGGGCATTGCCCTTAAAAGGGCATTTAGCTATTTTGCTGCCCAAACCCTAAACTAAAAAAAAAAACCTTAAAAAAGCCTATGACTAACCCCCGATGATCCCCTTACAGTTTTTGAAGTCCCGCTTAAACGATCTTCATCCAGGTGGCACATATGGTTAGCACGACTCAAGATCTAGCGTAAAGTGTAATAGTTAAAATAAAATGTGTACCAAACACAATATAAATATATTAAAATAAAGTTTTACACTCATATATACACTATCTGTTAAAAATTATTAATTTAAATATTCATAACATTTTTATTAAGGGTTAAAAGGTATATGGTTTATGACGAGGTGTTTGAATGGAAAGGGCTATATTATATTATATATATGTCTTGGTCTCATCGGACCACAGGACATGGTTCCAATAATCCATGTCCTTAGTCTGCTAGTCTTCAGCAAACTGTTTGCGGGCTTTCTTGTGCATCATCTTTAGAAAAGGCTTCCTTCTGGGATGACAGCCATGCAGACCAATTTGATGCAGTGTGTGGCGCATGGTCTGAGCACTGACAGGTTGACCCCCCCCACCCCTTCAACCTCTGCTGGCAGCACTCATGCGTCTATTTCCCAAAGATAATCTCTGGATATGACGATGAGCATGTGCACTCAACATCTTTGGTTGACCATGAAGAGGCCTGTTCTAAGTGGAACCTGTCCTGTGAAATCGCTGTTTGGTCTTGCCCACCGTGCTGCAGCTCAGTTTCAGGGTCTTGGCAATCTTCTTATAGCCTAGGCCATCTTTATGTAGAGCAACAATTCTTTTTTTCAGATCCTCAGAGTTCTTTGCCATGAGGTGCCATGTTGAACTTCCAGTGACCAGTATGAGAGAGTGTGAGAGGGATAGCACCAAATTTAACACACCTGCTCCCCATGTACACCTGAGACCTTGTAACACTAACGAGTCACATACCACTGGGGAGGTAAAATTGCTAATTGGGCCCAATTTAGACATCTCCACTTCGGGGTATATATATAAAAAATAACTCATAGTGTAGTTCATTAACAAATCTAGACAGGCCCAGAGGCTTGTTTTCCCACAGAAAACCTCTGAATTACATTGATTCCAATGGAGCAAAGGATTCTGGGTAAAGGGAACCTGCTGAAAAGCAGACTGAAGTAAAAAGGTAAAATGAAATACAAGGAAAGAGGCGCCGTATGTGTGAATCTGTAGGAACCAGCATCAAAATTAGAACAAGTGCAGGGTACTCACAATATAGAAAGGCACTCAGATGTGCCTGTAGATGCAGGCTGGTATTCACAGCAAACCAGCTAGCTGTGCAAGGCACTCCAGGAAGTCCCAAGGTAGGAGTCTGTATGTCTTAGCTGACTGTAGGAGATCGGTCCAGCAATATAAGGATCAGGAGCTAGGTGCAAACAAAAGCGCACAAACTGTGTGAATCTGTAAGCACCCAATAATTAGTTTACAACCAGTGCAGGGTACTCACATTCTGTAGCGGCACTCAAATGTGCCAATAGAGGCAGGCTGGTTTTCACAGCAAACCAGTTGGCTGTACAAGATATGCAGCAGGATACTCCACAGCAAACAGTATCGACAGGTAGCTCAGAAAGTATAATAATCAGCAGCAATGAGGATATATGGTTAAAAATGGATTTAATAAAGATAAAAACAATTATAAAATACATATATCACTCATGCATAATGAGTAAACAGCATGCAACGCGTTTCTCTGTAAACACCGTTTCATCATGAAGTAAAAAGGTATGTCATTGTGTACTTTATTTGCATATCTTACCCAGAATCCTTTGCTGCATTGGAAACAATCTAATTCAGAGGTTAGCTGTGGGAAAACAAGCCTCTGGGCCTGTCTAGATTTGTTAATGAACTACACAATGAGTTATTTTTTCTATATTTTGTGCGTAGTGGAGGATTTTAAACTCGCCTTTTATCTCCCCCTAATTTAAAATGTTGTTTTATATATATATATAAGTCCCAACAACAGATCAGCACATCAAACAATCTGTACAGCAGCCAGGGTGCACTTAAATAGAAATCCATAAATCCAAAGGCAGAAAAAGGCACTCACTGTTCATAATAAAATGTAACTTTTAATATGCAAAGATTAAAACGACATAACGTTTCGGTGTTCACATAACACCTTTGTCAAATGTCAAAAAATAGTTATAGACAACTTAATGCCCAACCACTCACCTATCATACCTTAACACACACAACCTTATATACAATATCGCTTGGCGCTCCTGTACGCTGATCTGCCGTGTGCGCAATGACGTCATGACGTCGCTGCGTCGCGTAACGTGACCACATGGTGTCACGTCGCCCAGTCAGGCTACCATAGCAACCGGTATACAATACCACCATAGCTATATCGGGCTAATAGATCCCGGTTTCAAAAGTGAATGGGCATAACAGCCCATCACTAACGTACTAGGCACTACATATTGGTCTATAGTTACCGACCACAGCAACACGTATTGCTCACAGTGAAGATCATGTGACAGGGGCGCAAACCATTAAAAATCATAATCCAGTGTAATTACAGTTTAAAAAACAATCAATCATGGATAGCAGGGACATGTGAAAGATGCATTGGTCTAATAACAGCAAATCTACATGGATTGAATCAGGACCAATCCAATTAATCTGCCTAAGATATATTATTCCCCCACTATTTTTCTGCGTTCTAAACACATATCTATTCATGCCTCCTGGAGCATGATCAGAAACCCGTAAGGACCCACTAGGATGAAAATCCATGTGAATAGTTCTGGGTGACTTAGCATGCATCCATTATTGGTAGGTACTGTTGAAGATTCATTTGTTGTAGAACAGTCCAAAGTCAAGGACAGTATTCAGCCCCCTAGGGACCAGAGTGTCCAGCGTATGGATCCATTTCGTTTCCACTTGTAGCAACCGGTTGTCTCTGTCGCCACCCCTTCTTAATGGTGGTACATGGTCGATTAACATTGACCTCAGGCTTGATAAGCTATGATTACATTCAGCAAAGTGCCTGGCGACTGGTTGTTCCGATTCCCCCTTTTTTAATGCCTCACGTATTGCAAAACGGTGGTCGGCCATCCTGTCTCTGAAACTTGTTATGGTTTTACCAATGTAAACCAGAGAACATGGACAGACTAACATATAGATGACATATGTACTAGTGCATGTTAGTCTGTGACGGATGGTATATCGCCTATTCGTATGCGGATGCTGGAATGTCTGGCCCCTCATCATGGTATTGCAAGTAGTACAATTTCCACATGTGTAGCATCCATTCTTGGACGTCTTCAGCCAGTTCTCCTTCTGGTAGCATCTGACCGGATCAGTTTTCACCAGTACATCACGCAAATTTTCAGCCCTGCGATACACCATCCTAGGTGGTTGCATCCTGTAAAAAGGGAGAGTGGGATCCGTTTCCAGGATCGGCCAATTTTTCTGTGCCGATTTCCTAAGTATGTCGCTGGTTGGGGTATAAGTAGTCACAAAATTTAGCCTTTCAGTTTCCATTTTAGGCTCATCATGTCCCTTATATTTGGGGTCTTTTAACAATTCCTCCTTGACCTTTCTGACCATTCCTTTGTCATAGCCTTTTGCTACCAACTTGTCTTCCATAGTGGTTAGTTGATCAATCATAGTGGGTACCTCACTATTATTACGGATGACCCGCATCAGCTGAGAGGTGATTATCCCCATTTTCTGATGTTTGGGATGGAAACTCCTTGCTTCTAACAAAGAATTACGATCGGTTGGCTTCGTATATAACGAAGTGCCAAATGAGCAACCATCCTCAGACATGATTTTGTATATGTTAAGATTCAGGAAATGTATGGTCTCATTACTAAATTCTAACTTGAACCTTATGGGACTGTCCATGGTGTTCAAACATGTCACCCACTCCTGGAGTTCCTCTTTACTACCCCCCCACACCAGAAAGACATCATCGATGTACCGTACATAGTATCTGATGTGGGGATGAGCAAATGGTCTCATTAAAGTCTGTTCGTACCAGGCCATATATAGATTGGCATATGTGGGTGCCATGTTTGAACCCATGGCCGTCCCTGACACCTGCAAAAAATAATCATTCTCAAACTTGAAAAAGTTTTTTTCTAAGCACATGGTAAGTAGTTCGCACAAAAATTCAATAGGAGGACCCTCATAAAGGGGGTTCCCAGTCACCATGGACCTGATATGTGTTTAGAACGCAGAAAAATAGTGGGGGAATAATATATCTTATGCAGATTAATTGGATTGGTCCTGATTCAATCCATGTAGATTTGCTGTTATTAGACCAATGCATCTTTCACATGTCCCTGCTATCCATGATTGATTGTTTTTTAAACTGTAATTACACTGGATTATGATTTTTAATGGTTTGCGCCCCTGTCACATGATCTTCACTGTGAGCAATACGTGTTGCTGTGGTCGGTAACTATAGACCAATATGTAGTGCCTAGTACGTTAGTGATGGGCTGTTATGCCCATTCACTTTTGAAACCGGGATCTATTAGCCCGATATAGCTATGGTGGTATTGTATACCGGTTGCTATGGTAGCCTGACTGGGCGACGTGACACCATGTGGTCACGTTACGCGACGCAGCGACGTCATTGCGCACACGGCAGATCAGCGTACAGGAGTGCCAAGCGATATTGTATATAAGGATGTGTGTGTTAAGGTATGATAGGTGAGTGGTTGGGCATTAAGTTGTCTATAACTATTTTTTGACATTTGACAAAGGTGTTATGTGAACACCGAAACGTTATGTCGTTTTAATCTTTGCATATTAAAAGTTACATTTTATTATGAACAGTGAGTGCCTTTTTCTGCCTTTGGATATATATATATATATATATATATATATATATATATATATTTATAGTATATATATATACATATTTGTGTGTGTATTTATATGTGTTTATATGTATATACGTACATATATACACATAAAAACACATATATACACATGTGTGTGTGTGTGTATATATATATATATATATATATATATATATATATATATATATATATATATATATATATATATATATATATATATATATATATATATATATATATATATACAAAACACGGGTGTCGTCAGCACTCTCAGGCCGGACCAGGTACACATCCTATGACCCTGTAACATGCACAGCCCTGGGTGCAAAACAGCACTCTCAGGAAGCTGCACTGTCACCAGAGTCACAGGCAGTTAACCCCAGGCAGGCCTGGGTGCAAGGCCCAAACAGGGAAAATTACAAAAAAATAATACATTAATATAGCACACAGAGAAAGTCCAGCACTCACTTATAAGCTCACAACTAAGATAAAAAACAGCAATGGAAGAGTTAGTTACCGCATCTGACCAAATGGGAAAAGCCTGGAACCTCGTCAAGGTCTCTTCCAAAAACCTGGGTTCCTAAACTGCCACACAATGCAGGCTCACAATCAAACAACTAAATGAAGGATGCACAGGCTTATGTAATCTCCCCAAACATATACAAAACACGAGAGGGGTCAGCACTCTCAGGCCGGACTGGGTACACATCCTATTACCCTGTAACAGGCACAGCCCTGGGTGCAAAACAGCACTCTCAGGAAGCTGCACTGTCACCAGAGTCACAGGCAGTTAACCCCAGGCAGGCCTGGGTGCAAGGCCCAAACAGGGAAAATTACAAAAAAATAATACATTAATATAGCACACAGAGGCCTAGATTTAGAGTTCGGCGGTAGCCGTCAAAACCAGCGTTAGAGGCTCCTAACGCTGGTTTTGGCCGCCCGCTGGTATTTGGAGTCAGTGATTAAAGGGTCTAACGCTCACTTTACAGCCGCGACTTTTCCATACCGCAGATCCCCCTACGCCATTTGCGTAGCCTATCTTTTCAATGGGATCTTTCTAACGCTGGTATTTAGAGTCGTTTCTGCAGTGAGCGTTAGAGCTCTAACGACAAGATTCCAGCCGCCTGAAAAAAGCAGGAGTTAAGAGCTTTCTGGCTAACGCCGGTTTATAAAGCTCTTAACTACTGTACCCTAAAGTACACTAACACCCATAAACTACCTATGTACCCCTAAACCGAGGTCCCCCCACATCGCCGCCACTCGATTAAAATTTTTAACCCCTAATCTGCCGACCGCCACCTACGTTATACTTATGTACCCCTAATCTGCTGCCCCTAACCCCGCCGACCCCTATATTATATTTATTAACCCCTAACTTGCCCCCCACAACGTCGCCGCAAGCTACTTAAAATAATTAACCCCTAATCTTCCGACCGCAAATCGCCGCCACCTACGTTATCCCTATGTACCCCTAATCTGCTGCCCCTAACATCGCCGACCCCTATGTTATATTTATTAACCCCTAATCTGCCCCCCACAACGTCGCCGACACCTACCTTCAATTATTAACCCCTAATCTGCCGACCGGAGCTCACCGCTATTCTAATAAATGTATTAACCCCTAAAGCTAAGTCTAACCCTAACACTAACACCCCCCTAAGTTAAATATAATTTTTATCTAACGAAATAAATTAACTCTTATTAAATAAATGATTCCTATTTAAAGCTAAATACTTACCTGTAAAATAAATCCTAATATAGCTACAATATAAATTACATTGATATTATAGCTATTTTAGGATTAATATTTATTTTACAGGTAACTTTGTATTTATTTTAACCAGGTACAATAGCTATTAAATAGTTAAGAACTATTTAATAGTTACCTAGTTAAAATAATTACAAATTTACCTGTAAAATAAATCCTAACCTAAGATATAATTAAACCTAACACTACCCTATCAATAAAATAATTAAATAAACTACCTACAATTACCTACAATTAATCTAACACTACACTATCAATAAATTAATTAAACACAATTGCTACAAATAAATACAATTAAATAAACTATCTAAAGTACAAAAAATAAAAAAGAACTAAGTTACAGAAAATAAAAAAATATTTACAAACATAAGAAAAATATTACAACAATTTTAAACTAATTACACCTACTCTAAGCCCCCTAATAAAATAACAAAGACCCCCAAAATAAAAAATTCCCTACCCTATTCTAAAATACAAAAATTACAAGCTCTTTTACCTTACCAGCCCTGAACAGGGCCCTTTGCGGGGCATGCCCCAAGAATTTCAGCTCTTTTGCCTGTAAAAAAAAACATACAATACCCCCCCCCCAACATTACAACCCACCACCCACATACCCCTAATCTAACCCAAACCCCCTTAAATAAACCTAACACTAATCCCCTGAAGATCTTCCTACCTTGTCTTCACCATCCAGGTATCACCGATCCGTCCTGGCTCCAAGATCTTCATCCAACCCAAGCGGGGGTTGGCGATCCATAATCCGGTGCTCCAAAGTCTTCCTCCTATCTGGCAAGAAGAGGACATCCGGACCGGCAAACATCTTCTCCAAGCGGCATCTTCGATCTTCTTCCATCCGATGACGACCGGCTCCATCTTGAAGACCTCCAGCGCGGATCCATCCTCTTCTTCCGACGACTAGACGACGAATGACGGTTCCTTTAAGGGACGTCATCCAAGATGGCGTCCCTCGAATTCCGATTGGCTGATAGGATTCTATCAGCCAATCGGAATTAAGGTAGGAATTTTCTGATTGGCTGATGGAATCAGCCAATCAGAATCAAGTTCAATCCGATTGGCTGATCCAATCAGCCAATCAGATTGAGCTCGCATTCTATTGGCTGTTCCGATCAGCCAATAGAATGCGAGCTCAATCTGATTGGCTGATTGGATCAGCCAATCGGATTGAACTTGATTCTGATTGGCTGATTCCATCAGCCAATCAGAAAAGTCCTACCTTAATTCCGATTGGCTGATAGAATCCTATCAGCCAATCGGAATTCGAGGGACGCCATCTTGGATGACGTCCCTTAAAGGAACCGTCATTCGTCGTCTAGTCGTCGGAAGAAGAGGATGGATCCGCGCTGGAGGTCTTCAAGATGGAGCCGGTCGTCATCGGATGGAAGAACATAGAAGATGCCGCTTGGAGAAGATGTTTGCCGGTCCGGATGTCCTCTTCTTGCCGGATAGGAGGAAGACTTTGGAGCACCGGATTATGGATCGCCAACCCCCGCTTGGGTTGGATGAAGATCTTGGAGCCAGGACGGATCGGTGATACCTGGATGGTGAAGACAAGGTAGGAAGATCTTCAGGGGATTAGTGTTAGGTTTATTTAAGGGGGTTTGGGTTAGATTAGGGGTATGTGGGTGGTGGGATGTAATGTTGGGGGGGGGGTATTGTATGTTTTTTTTTACAGGCAAAAGAGCTGAAATTCTTGGGGCATGCCCCGCAAAGGGCCCTGTTCAGGGCTGGTAAGGTAAAAGAGCTTGTAATTTTTGTATTTTAGAATAGGGTAGGGAATTTTTTATTTTGGGGGTCTTTGTTATTTTATTAGGGGGCTTAGAGTAGGTGTAATTAGTTTAAAATTGTTGTAATATTTTTCTTATGTTTGTAAATATTTTTTTATTTTCTGTAACTTAGTTCTTTTTTATTTTTTGTACTTTAGATAGTTTATTTAATTGTATTTATTTGTAGCAATTGTGTTTAATTCATTTATTGATAGTGTAGTGTTAGATTAATTGTAGGTAATTGTAGGTAGTTTATTTAATTATTTTATTGATAGTCTAGTGTTAGGTTTAATTATATCTTAGGTTAGGATTTATTTTACAGGTAAATTTGTAATTATTTTAACTAGGTAACTATTAAATAGTTCTTAACTATTTAATAGCTATTGTACCTGGTTAAAATAAATACAAAGTTACCTGTAAAATAAATATTAATCCTAAAATAGCTATAATATCAATGTAATTTATATTGTAGCTATATTAGGATTTATTTTACAGGTAAGTATTTAGCTTTAAATAGGAATCATTTATTTAATAAGAGTTAATTTATTTCGTTAGATAAAAATTATATTTAACTTAGGGGGGTGTTAGTGTTAGGGTTAGACTTAGCTTTAGGGGTTAATACATTTATTAGAATAGCGGTGAGCTCCGATCGGAAGTTTAGGGGTTAATAATTGAAGTTAGGTGTCGGCGATGTTAGGGAGGGCAGATTAGGGGTTAATACTATTTATGATAGGGTTAGTGAGGCGGATTAGGGGTTAATAACTTTATTATAGTAGCGCTCAGGTCCGCTCGGCAGATTAGGGGTTAATAAGTGTAGGTAGGTGTCGGCGACGTTGTGGGGGGCAGATTAGGGGTTAATAAATATAACATAGGGGTCGGCGATGTTAGGGCAGCAGATTAGGGGTACATAGGGATAACGTAGGTGTCGGCGGTTTACGGAGCGGCAGATTAGGGGTTAAAAGTGTAATGCAGGGGTCAGCGATAGCGGGGGCGGCAGATTAGGGGTTAATAAGTGTAAGGCTAGGGGTGTTTAGACTCGGGGTACATGTTAGAGTGTTAGGTGCAGACGTAGGAAGTGTTTCCCCATAGGAAACAATGGGGCTGCGTTAGGAGCTGAACGCTGCTTTTTTGCAGGTGTTAGGTTTTTTTTCAGCTCAAACAGCCCCATTGTTTCCTATGGGAGAATCGTGCACGAGCACGTTTTTGAGGCCGGCCGCGTCCGTAAGCAACTCTGGTATCGAGAGTTGCATTTGCGCTAAATATGCTCTACGCTCCTTTTTTGGAGCCTAACGCAGCATTTGTTTGAACTCTCGATACCAGAGTTAAATTTATGGTGCGGCCAGAAAAAAACCCGCGGAGCGTTAACAGCCCTTTTACCGCCAAACTCCAAATCTAGCCGAGAGAAAGTCCAGCACTCACTTACAAGCTCACAACTAAGATAAAAAAACAGCAATGGAAGAGTTAGTTACCGCATCTGGCCAAATGGAAAAAGACCAGGTACCTCGTCAAGGTCTCTTCCAAAAACCTGGGTCCCTAAACAGCCACACAATGCAGGCTCACAATCAAACAACTGTGTAAAAATGAAGGGTGCACAGGCTTATGTAATCTCCCCAAACACAGTGGCGTCACTAGGGTTGGTGTCACCCGGTGCGGTAAGTCATGGTGTCACCCCCCCCCCCCAGAAAGCAGACACACACAAAAACACAGGCACACACACATACAAACACTCAGACACACTTAAACACATACTCAGATGCACACACAAACACTCGTAAACACACTCAGACACACACACAAAAACACACACACAAAAACACTGAGACACACAAAAACTCAGACACACACATACAAAATATGTAAACTGCACTGCATTAATTAGGAAGCTCATGCCTAGAGCTGCTCCCTGGCTCAGCAGAGCATCAAATGAAAGATAAACAGAGCACTCTAAAATAAATCACTGAAGAAAAGGTTTAGGCGCGCAAACTATGAAAATTCTGCTCTCTGACTCTGTTCCAAGTCTGTCAGTGCACAGCCCTGGGCCGCATGTCACTGAGCAGTGAGCACAGATAGGCAGGCAGGTTTAGGCTAGCAGCGCAACTTTGCAAGCCCCAAGGCACACCCACAACATTCATAGTGAAATTGGGCAGGGGAGGAGCAAAGTACAAACAAGCAAAAGCAGCCAGGAAAACTATTTGTTGAAATTGCAGCACTGGCTCAAGGGGCAAAAAAATTGTGTGTCTACAACTTCCCCAGTCCCACTAATGTTCACAAATGCCAGCCTCTAATAAAATAATCTATGCATCTCAACATTGTATTTCTTTGAATTTCAATAAAATTAAAAAAAAAAAAAAAAAAAAAAAAAAATTTTTTTTTTTTTTTTTTTTTGGTGTCACCCCCTGGAGGGTGTCACCCGGGTGCGGCCCGCCCCCCCCGCCCCCCCCTAGTGACGCCACTGCTGAGGGGCACACTAAGCCTCCCCTGACATTCTGTTTGCCTCCTCCAACTCATTTTGCTCGATGTGCTCTCATCACAGGAGCTACACTCCCACAAAGCATACCAGGTAGTACATTTTTATATAAAATAAATGAACATACATTAATTTAAACCATTTGATGAAAGATTGGTTCTGACAGTCAAAATAGGGACATTTAAATCAAAGGTCTTTCACTTGTCTGTAATATTAAAGAGATATTAAAAAAAAAAATTCTCTTGTGTAAAGATTGTTTGTTCCACGCTCCCTAAAAAGGCCACAAACCAAAATCTGTAACCTAGGGTTTCAAAATGCTGCAAACTTCCTAAACTGACTATTTGATTTACAGCATTTGTAGCAGGGGTGGAACTACAGGGGGTGCAGAGATCGCAACTGCGACCGGGCATGCATGTGTGTTTGTGTATGTTTGTGGAATCAGCAAATTACAGACCTTGTTACTACAGCATGGGAGGCGGGGGGTAAACAGTGTCACTATACAGTACCACTATATACAGTACGGGGGGGGCTGGACCATGTCACAGACTACTGTGGTCACTTTATAAAGTACTTGAGCGAGTAGGGTCAGGCTAGCCATCTCACCGGAAGATTACAGACTGTGTCACTAACTCACTATACACAGTACTGGTGGGTTAAACAGTGCCACTATATACAGTAATAGGGGGTGAGACCATCTTACAGACTGTGGGCACAGGATACCTCCTTTTGCAGACATGTAATCTGATTCACATTTTTTGTTCTGTGTTAATAAAAAAAAAATTTAAAAGAAAGATTTGTATCAAATTCGGGGGGCGGGGTCCCTTCTTAGATTCTTGCACCTGGGCCCTGTGGTTTCTAGTTACGCCTCTGATTTGTAGAATTTGCTCTTGAGCTTCTCTAGGGAGTGTAGGACAATCAAAATATTGCACAAAACAAGGAGTGACTACTGATAATGTAATTTAATGTGTCACTACCATATGCCTATACTTGTTTTAATGTTAGTAATAATTTACATTTCTCCTGAGTCTAACCCTTTAGCTTCCCAGAAGAATGTTGTTTGTTCTTCCTTTCAAGAACTAAATGTTTTTTCTATACTTTTCTGTTGAGATTCCATTAAAGCATTTTAGAAATAGGTACAAAACACTCTGATGTATTGAAATAGCTTACTAGCTGGCTAATGGAGCATAAGCCTTTGTTTTCCCTGGCCGTGTCAGTGTTGCCGCTCTACTTTTGGCTCCGTCATGTAAACAGTAATGGGCGCACCGGCTGATCAGAGCAGTAATAAAATACTTTCATTCTGTGTGTACATTCCTTGACTTCAGCCCACCTGCTCTGACTTGCCTGCTAATTCTGCTCACCCTATACTTCTTACCTTTGTAAATATTTTTCTTCAAGACCAACTATCTCAAATCTCTCCCATCTCAAAACATATGAAAAATAACTCATCAGAAGCAGCATTTAAAAAAAAAAGCACTTCTATTTATTAGTCTAACTCTTTATATTCTTAAAGGGACATGAAACCGAAATGTTTTCTTTCATGGGTTAGAAAGAGCATGCAAATTTAAACTACTTTCTAATTTACTTCATTTACCTAATGTGCTTCATTCTCTTGATATTATTTGCTGAAAAGCATATCTAGATAGGCTAAGTAGCTGCTGATTGATGGTTGCACATAGATGCCTCGTGTGATTTGTTCACATATGTGCATTGCTATTTCTTCAACACAGGATATCTAAAGAATTAAGCAAATTAGATAATAGAAGTAAATTGTAATCATGAAAGAAAAATGTTGGGTTTAATGTTACTTTAAAGAATAGGGTTCTAGAAAGAGTTGAAACCCAGCACTGCAGTGTTAAATGTATTTCCCTCCTTTCTTGTAGCATGGCTAAATGTTTCACAACACTTTTTTTAAAGGGACACTCCAGTCAAAATCTAAATGCACATTGATAAATTACATATTTGAATAGAAACATAAATGCAATATACATGAACTGGCAAAAAATGCTTCTATTAACAGTTATCATTGTTTTAGTGTTAACATTTTTCTCATTGTTTTAGTGTTAACATGCATTTTTCACGTGCATGTTGAGCATAGCTAGATATTCTCAGTGCACCAGCATTTTAAATGCTGTAGTTGCTCAAAGCACCAGTAGGACTTGTATCATGCCAGCAATTAACAAACTGACGGCTAGATTTAGAGTTCTGCGGCCAAAGGGGTGCGTTAGCTACGCATGCTTTTTCCCCCCCGCACCTTTTAAATACCGCTGGTATTTAGAGTTCACAGAATGGCTGCGTTTTCAGTGCGTTAGGCTCCAAAAAGGGAGCGTAGAGCATAATTTAACGCCACTGCAACTCTAAATTCCAGCGGTGCTTACAGACGTGGCCAGCTTCAAAAACGTGCTCGTGCACGATTCCCCCATAGAAAACAATGGGGCCATTTGAGCTGAAAAAAAACCTAACACCTGCAAAAAAGCAGCGTTCAGCTCCTAACGCAGCCCCATTGTTTTCTATGGGGAAACACTTCCTAAGTCTGCACCTAACACTCTAACATGTACCCCGAGTCTAAACATCCCTAACCTTACACTTATTAACCCCTATTCTGCCACCCCCGCTATCGCTGACACCTGCATATTTTTTTTAACCCCTAATCTGCCGCTCTGTAAACCGCCGCTACCTACATTATCCCTATGTACCCCTAATCTGCTGCCCCTAACACCGCCTACCCCTATATTATATTTATTAACCGCTAATCTGCCCTCCCTAACATCGCCGACACCTAACTTCAATTATTGACCCCTAATCTGCCGACCGAATCTCGCCGCTACTGTAATAAATGGATTAACCCCTAAAGCTAAGTCTAACCCTAACACTAACACCCCCCTAAGTTAAATATAATTTTTATCTAACAAAATAAATTAACTCTTATTAAATAAATTATTCCTATTTAAAGCTAAATACTTACCTGTAAAATAAACCCTAATATAGCTACAATATAAATTATAATTATATTGTAGCTATTTTAGGATTAATATTTATTTTACAGGCAACTTTGTATTTATTTTAACCAGGTACAATAGCTATTAAATAGTTAAGAACTATTTAATAGCTAAAATAGTTAAAATAATTACAAAATTACCTGTAAAATAAATCCTAACCTAAGTTACAATTAAACCTAACACTACACTATCAATAAATTAATTAAATACAATACCTACAATTATCTACAATTAAACCTAACACTACACTATCAATAAATTAATTAAATACAATATCTACAAATAAATACAATGAAATAAACTAACTAAAGTACAAAAAATAAAAAAGAACTAAGTTACAAAAAATAAAAAAATATTTACAAACATTAGAAAAATATTACAACAATTTTAAACTAATTACACCTACTCTAAGCCCCCTAATAAAATAACAAAGCCCCCCAAAATAAAAAAATGCCCTACCCTATTCTAAATTAAAAAAGTTCAAAGCTCTTTCACCTTACCAGCCCTGAAAAGGGCCCTTTGAGGGGCATGCCCCAAAGAATTCAGCTCTTTTGCCTGTAAAAAAAACACATACAATACCCCCCCCAACATTACAACCCACCACCCACATACCCCTAATCTAACCCAAACCCCCCTTAAATAAACCTAACACTAAGCCCCTGAAGATCTCCCTACCTTGTCTTCACCTCACCGGGTCCCGATCTGTCCAGAAGAGCCTCCGATGTCTTGATCCAAGCCCAAGCGGGGGGCTGAAGAGTGACGTCCATCCTCGGGCTGAAGTCTGGATCCAAGCGGCGGCTGAAGAAATCCATCATCGGGCTGAAGTCGGAAGTCCATCATCGGGATGAAGTCTTCTATCAAGCAGCATCTTCAATCTTCTTTCTTCCGGAGCGGAGCGGAGCCATCTTCTTCCCAGCCGACGCGGATCCATCCTCTTCTAACGACGCCTACTCGCCGAATGACGGTTCCTTTAAATGACGTCATCCAAGATGGCGTCCCTCGAATTCCGATTGGCTGATAGGATTCTATCAGCCAATCGGAATTAAGGTAGGAATATTCTGATTGGCTGATGGAATCAGCCAATCAGATTCAAGTTCAATCCGATTGGCTGATCCAATCAGCCAATCAGATTGAGCTTGCATTCTATTGGCTGTTCCGATCAGCCAATAGAATGCAAGCTCAATCTGATTGGCTGATTGGATCAGCCAATCGGATTGAACTTGAATCTGATTGGCTGATTCCATCAGCCAATCAGAATATTCCTACCTTAATTCCGATTGGCTGATAGAATCCTATCAGCCAATCGGAATTCGAGGGACGCCATCTTGGATGACGTCATTTAAAGGAACCGTCATTCGGCGAGTAGGCGTCGTTAGAAGAGGATGGATCCGCGTCGGCTGGGAAGAAGATGGCTCCGCTCCGGAAGAAAGAAGATTGAAGATGCTGCTTGATAGAAGACTTCATCCCGATGATGGACTTCTGACTTCAGCCCGATGATGGATTTCTTCAGCCGCCGCTTGGATCCAGACTTCAGCCCGAGGATGGACGTCACTCTTCAGCCCCCCGCTTGGGCTTGGATCAAGACATCGGAGGCTCTTCTGGACAGATCGGGACCCGGTGAGGTGAAGACAAGGTAGGGAGATCTTCAGGGGCTTAGTGTTAGGTTTATTTAAGGGGGGTTTGGGTTAGATTAGGGGTATGTGGGTGGTGGGTTGTAATGTTGGGGGGGTATTGTATGTGTTTTTTTTTACAGGCAAAAGAGCTGAATTCTTTGGGGCATGCCCCGCAAAGGTCCCTTTTCAGGGCTGGTAAGGTAAAAGAGCTTTGAACTTTTTAAATTTACAATAGGGTAGGGCATTTTTTTATTTTGGGGGGCTTTGTTATTTTATTAGGGGGCTTAGAGTAGGTGTAATTAGTTTAAAATTGTTGTAATATTTTTCTAATGTTTGTAAATATTTTTTTATTTTTTGTAACTTAGTTCTTTTTTATTTTTTGTACTTTAGTTAGTTTATTTCATTGTATTTATTTGTAGGTATTTTATGTAATTAATTTATTGATAGTGTAGTGTTAGGTTTAATTATAGATAATTGTAGGTATTTTATTTAATTAATTTATTGATAGTGTAGTGTTAGGTTTAATTGTAGATAATTGTAGGTATTTTATTTAATTAATTTATTGATAGTGTAGTGTTAGGTTTAATTGTAACTTAGGTTAGGATTTATTTTACAGGTAATTTTGTAATTATTTTAACTAGGTAACTATTAAATAGTTATTAACTATTTAATAGCTATTGTACCTGGTTAATATAATTACAAAGTTGCCTGTAAAATAAATATTAATCCTAAAATAGCTACAATATAATTATGATTTATATTGTAGCTATATTAGGGTTTATTTTACAGGTAAGTATTTAGCTTTAAATAGGAATAAGTTATTTAATAATAGTTAATTTATTTCGTTAGATAAAAATTATATTTAAATTTATATAAGTTGTACCAGCACCCCTAGTTTAATAAATGTCACAGTTTTATATACTGAGATAAGATATTGTGTGTCCTATATAAGACCACACTTCTCAGTATAGTGCACGGATAAGGGTATTTAATTAATATACATTTAAACAAGAAAAAATAGAAAAAATAGAGAAATAAGGGTCTATTTTTTCTTGTTTAAATGTATAAAAATTATATTTAATTTAGGGGGGTGTTAGGGTTAGGGTTAGAATTAGCTTTAGGGGTTAATACATTTATTAGAATAGCGGTGAGCTCCAGTCGGCAGATTAGGGGTTAATACTTGAAGTTAGGTGTCGGCGATGTTAGGCAGGGCAGATTAGGGGTTATTACTATTTATTATAGGGTTATTGAGGCGGGAGTGAGGCGGATTAGGGGTTAATAACTTTATTATAATAGCGGCATGGTCTGGTCGGCAGATTAGGGGTTAATAAGTGTAGGCAGGTGGAAGCGACGTTGAGGGGGGCAGATTAGTGGTTAATAAATATAATATAGGGGTCGGCGGTGTTAGGGGCAGCAGATTAGGGGTTCATAGGGATAACGTAGGTGGCAGCGGCGTGCGGTCGGCAGATTAGGGGTTAAAAATGTTTAATAGAGTGGCGGCGATGTGGGGGGGCCTCGGTTTAGGGGTACATAGGTAGTTTATGGGTGTTAGTGTACTTTAGAGCATAGTAGTTAAGAGCTTTATAAACCGGCGTTAGCCCAGAAAGCTCTTAACTACTGACTTTTTTCTGCGGCTGGAGTTTTGTCGTTAGATTTCTAACGCTCACTTCAGCCACGACTCTAAATACCGGCGTTAGAAAGATCCCATTGAAAAGATAGGATACGCAAATGGCGTAGGGGGATCTGCGGTATGGAAAAGTCGCGGCTGCAAAGTGAGCGTTAGACCCTTTCCTGACTGACTCCAAATACCAGAGGGCGGTAAAAACCAGCGTTAGGAGCCTCTAACGCTGGTTTTCACGGCTACCGCCCAACTCTAAATCTAGCTGTGAGTTATTACCAGGCACCTTAGGTTCTCTGTACATGTGCTGTGTTTAACATGCTGGTGCACGGTGCATACTTGAATACACTTTGAAACAGCTATAACTTTTATTAGAAACATTTTTGCTAATATATGTATATTGCAAAAATGTTTCTATTCAAAACTGAAATGCACCCATATGGATTCCAGTTTTGGCTGGAATGTCCCTTTAAAACAATGAATGTTGGTTGCCTTTGTCTGTTGTAAACAAAGATGCAAACAAAAGATAAATTTTTCTGTTTTGCACGTAACATTTGATTTTTATAAATGTTTATGTGTAAAATTCTAAATGTGCTTCTTATAGTGTAAGTCTGTGAGAATCAACATTTGAATATTTGATGTCTCTATTATTTATGTTTTTCCTTTTATCAAATTTTCCATTAAAAATAGTGAAATCTAACAATAGTAGAAAAACAATTGTCAAGGTAAACAAATGCCTAGGGTAATAAAGTTATACCATTTGAATTACAAAAAACGTTTTGGGCATGTAACTTCTTAAAGAGAGTCCACATCTGATTAAAGTGATGATAAAATTAACAAAGCCGTGTGGCTATCAAGCCGATTGGATAGAAGGTGAAAAAGTTACCTCTAGAAAAAAACATGAATGATATGGGCAGGCGGAGTGGGGTTAAGGAATAAAAACATAGGAGGAATAAAAAGGTATGTGCCATTATTGTACATACATTTTCATTAAGCATTTTACATAAAATACTACACAGATTTGGAATTTTTCTTTGTGCTTTGTTAAATTTAACCTTCATTTTAATAAACACATGGAGTGCAAGTGTCTGGAGCACTGTATGTATAACATTGTACAAACATTGGTGCCACCAATCAGTAAGCGCTACCCAGGTGCTGAACCAAAAATGGGCTGGCTCCTAAGCTTCACATTCCTGGTTTTCAAATAAAGATATCAAGATAACAAAGACAAATTGATAATAGGAGTGAATTAAAAAGTTGCTTAAAATTGCATGCCATGCTCTATCTGAATCATTAAAGGAAAAATGTGGGTTTAGTATCCCTGTAAGAGGTACATAATATGCATTCTTTATGGATCATGAATTTTAGATTTTAACTTCCATGCCCCTTTAAGTACAAATAATTTTGTTAATATAGTAGGCATTGGCTAATGAGTCAATTGCATTATTTTTTTTGGCCACACATTTTAATACCAGTGTTTGCGTTACGAGTTTTTAGATTAATGCTATAAATGCATCTCACTTTGAATGCTACATTTTCAGAAAGCTATGATGTTGTCTCTTACCCAAGAAATAACGCCTCTATACATTTTTCTAAGCAAACGCTTTCTCACGTGGTCTGTCACAAAGAACATCTAATGGCACTGCTTGCTAAGATTTGAAACCATTTTGCAAAATTCTGGAAATCTACTTAAAAACTTAATGGAACATGAAACCCAATTTTTTTTTTCCATCATTCATATAAAGTATACAATTTTACACAACCTTCCAATTTACTTCTATTATGAAGTCTGCTTCATTATCTTGATATCCTTTGTTGAAGGAGCAGCAATGTACTTACTGGGAGCTAGCTGAACACATCAGGTGAGCCAATGTCAAGAGGCAGGTATGTGCAACCAATAAGCAGCTAGCTTTCAGTAGTGAATTGCTGCTCCAAGGCCTAATTAAGTATGATTTTCAACAAAGGATACCAAGAGAACAAAGCAAATTAGATAATAGAAGTACACTGGAAAGTTGTTTGAAATAACATGCACTCTGCAATCCATTTAAGTTTAATTTTGACTGTACTGTCCCTTTAACACATTGCACATAACACTTCTGCATGAGTTTATTGCTAAGCATGAGAATTCAGAGAGGGAGGTGAGATATGAGCTATGCAGAATGTTTCATCTTGTAAGTGGCTATAACTGTCTAGAATTTTGGAACCTACCATCTCTAGAGTCTAGGAAATTAATTTAAAAAAACTATTTTTAGTCAAATAAAATAATAATTGTGTTTTAAATTATATGAAATAAATTTAAACTCAGCTATGTTGAGTTAGTGTAAAGGGGACAGTATAAGTAGGGACAGCATAAAAGCCACAGAAATAAACAGAAACATAAAAATGTCTACATGGGAGCTGCATAACTATCCCTTGCAGAAGTAAATATGTTGCATCATGATAAATTGCTTCACTTGTTCAGATTGAGGCCACTGCTGAGCTATTTCCTACCCTGCCTTGTGCAGTAACTGCTTTACACATTTGCCCTCAAAGTTCTATGTTTTTTTACTGCAAATTACCCCACAAATATTTATATTTTTTTTCAGCTGGTCAAGCAGTCCCAGAAAAATGTAATGTAACTTTCTATGACATATACACTCACTGGCCACTTTATTAGCTAGGCCTGTTCAATTGCTTGGTAACACAAATTGCTAATCATCCAATCACATGGCAGCAACTCAATGCATTTAGGCATCTAGGGCGCGATCCAATATATGGCGTACTTTTCGGCGCAAGTGAGGTAACCCGCGCCGCCCGTAGTTTCACCTCGCACATCGGGGTATCCAATATACCCCGCCGGCAGTTGCTAAAGTGCCGTAAGTCGGATAAACTAGCGATGTCCAGAAATAAGCGTAAGTACAAATTTCTGGAGTCGCCAGTGACTTACGGCACTTTAGAAACTGCCTGCGCCTACAAAAACTTACTAAAGTATAAAATCTCCCATAACTGTCTAACACGCCTCCCAAAAATAGCCCGACACGTATACCCCTCTATCCGCAATCCCCCCTCTCACTCCCAACAATAAATGTATTAACCCCTAAGCCGCCGCTCCTGGACCCCGCCGCCACCTATATTATATGTATTACCCCCTAATCTGACCCCCCCTACACCACCGCCACCTATATTAAATATATTAACCCCTAATCTGACCCCCCTACACTGCCGCCACCTATATTAAATATATTAACACCTAATCTGACCCCCCTACACCGCCGCCACCAACATAAAATATATTACCCCCTAAACTTAAGGCTAACCCTAACACCCCCTAACTTAATTATTATTTAAATAAATCTAAATAATATTAATATTATTAACTAAATTATTTTTATTTAAAACGAAATACTTACCTATAAAATAAACCCTAAGATAGCTACAATATAATTACATTGTAGCTATTTTAGGGTTTATATTTATTTTACAGGTAACTTTGTATTTATTTTAACTAGGTACAATAGCTATTAAATAGTTAATAACTATTTAATAGCTACCTACTTAAAATAATTACTAAATTACCTGTAAAATAAATCCTAACCTAAGTTACAAATACATCTAACACTACACTATCAATAAATTAATTAAATAAACTACAATTATCTAAACTAAAATACAATTAAATAAACTAAACTATATTACAAAAAACAAACAAACACTAAATTACAAAAAATAAAAAATATTACAAGAAGTTTAATCTAATTACACCTAATCTAAGCCCCCTAATAAAATAAAAAAGCCCCCCAAAATAATAAAATTTCCCTACCCTAAACTAAATTACAAAAGTAATCAGCTCTATTACCAGCCCTTAAAAGGGCATTTTGCAGGGCATTGCCCCAAAATAATCATCTCTTTTACCTGTAAAAAAAGAACAACCTCCCCACATTACAACCCACCACCCACACACCCCTGCTCTAAAACCCACCCGATCCCCCCTTAAAAAAAACCTAAGTCTAACCCCCAAGTGGTCCTTACCTGTCTTGAAGACCAGCGGAGAAGGTCCTGTTCCAGGCAGTGAAGTCTTCTTCCAAGCGGCGACCTCTTCTTCTTCCAGGAACCAGCCGGCGCGGAGGAGTTAAAGAGCAATGACCGCGGAGCCGAAGACCGTCGACTCTGGAACTGAAGACCGGCAACGCTGGAACTGAAGACTGCGGTGCCATGGAGTGTGGAGGATCCTCTTCATACAATCTCCGCTGTACACTGAATAGGAAGGTGAATAAGTCCTTACGCTGTATATTGGATACCAAACTGCACGTGTTTTGTATGTCTGTCTATGGGGGGAAAAACTACGGGCGAAGGCAGAAATATACGAACGTAACTTCTATGTTAACCCGTATATGTGATACCAACTTCGTGCAAAATCTGGCGTCGCCGGCTTCTGCGGGCGACGCTGCATATCGGATGGGGCTCCTAGACGTGGTGAAGACAACATGCTGAAGTTCAAACCGAGCATCAGAATGGGGAAGAAAGGGGATTTAAGTGACTTTGAACGTGGCATGGTTGTTGGTGCCAGATGTGCTTGTCTGAGAATGTAAATCTAGTGGGATATAGTCAGTAGGGGCAGTGTAGTAATTTCTAATATTATATAATTTTCTGCTATCCAAAGCACAAATTAATTGCATAATTTAAAATTAATTTTATTTAATAATAATTTGTGCAATACAAATTGAATATTTTTAATATTAGCTCATTTTAGCTTAAAGGGACATGAAACCCAACATTTTTCTTCTTTTTCATGATTCAAATAGAGCATATGTATATTATTCAAATAAATGGACATTTATTCAGACTGTTATCACAGTGATCATCTGGCTATTAAATAGGGGTTTCAGGTCTTTAAAACAAAGAGTCTATGCCTTTTTTTGATGCCCTGTTATAAGGGTATATATGTGTAAAGTGCAGGGCCGCCATCAGGGGGTGACAGGGGTGACTCCTGTCAGGGGCTCAATGGGCTAAGGGGGCCCCATGAGGCAAGAACTAAAAAAAAAAAAAAAAAAATTTAAATTTTGGCAGCCACCAGTGGGTACTACAGCAGAGTGCTAATTGAGCATGGGAAATGTTATTACAAGGAGTAAAGTATTAGCATTTGAGAGGATTTCTGAGTGTGCACTAAACCACTATGCACAGTGTGAGACAGACTTGGCACTTTGGTTGTACAGTGTGTGCCTGAGTCAGACGGCTGACCACTTTCATTTGCAGAGGAGGTAGGAATTACTTAGCAAATGTTTTTTATTTCTTTGTGCAATTTAAGATTGTAACTTCAGTGTGGTAGTAGTTGTATGGTGGGGCCAGGGGTCCATAAAAACACATTCTTTTAGCAGCAGTGTATTTATGATTATTTGACAATGCTGTAGAAATTCTATATTTAAAACCATGCAGAAAAGTTTCCTCCTCAATACACAAATTATATATATTACATTCCAGTTTACTGCTCCTTTATGCAAGGACTTTCCAGATACAAGGAGGCATTTTATCTAAGATTTTTACATCTGCATAACATGTTATACTCTCAGACTAAGATTGCTCAGTGTTGGAAATGAGACAGGTTAACTTAAAACTGTTCAGTTTACTCTACAGCTGACTTAATTTTGAAATGCATACCAACAAGCTTAAATCCTGCATTTAACCAGATCTAATGGTACGAGTACCACAGCTTATGGTTCCGCCAAGACCATATAGAGTACAGCATTTTTAAAATCCACAAGTACAGCTGATAGATGGGAAGATTTGTACACTATATTTGAAGTGGTGCTCTTGGTTGGGGAAAATGGGGAAAATATCAAACAAAAATATGTCAACCTTTTAAAAGTACTTTTCTTCATCTAGCCATCTACCCAGATCATTAATGTACAAATTTGAATTCACAGAATTATTTTTGTTTGCACATTTCCAAATATGATTCTTTAAAAAGTGATCTCTTAATTTCTGCATTTTTTTTTATCATACATGTCACACACTGTTGATTTAGGGGATGCAAGGTGCATAAATGTTTCCTCCTGTGATTGTTTCTGTGGGTGTCTGTGTTTATGTCTTTGGTTTGTGTCTCTATGAGTGTGTATGTATTTGTTTGTTTTCTGTTGGTATCTCTGTGAGGGTGGGTGTGTATGTCTTTGTGCATTTTCTGTGGATGTCTGTGAGGGTGTGTGCATATGTCTTTGAGCTTTTTCTATGGGTGTCTCTGTGAGGGTGGGAGTGTGTTTGTCTTTGTGTATTTTCTCTGGATGCCTCTGTGAGGGTGGGTGTGTATGTCTGTGTTTTCTGTGGATGTCTCTGTGAGGGCGTGTGTGTGTGTGTGTGTGTGTATGTATGTCTGTGTTTTCTGTGGATGTCTCTGTGAGGGTGTGTATTTTCTGTGGGTGTCTCTGTGAGGGTGTGTGTATGTCTTTGTGTGTTTTCTGTGGATGTCTCTGTGAGGGTGTGTGTGTGTGTATGTCTGTATTCTGTGGGTCTCTGTGTGTGTGTGTGTGTGTGTGTGTATGTCTTTGTGTTTTTTCTGAGGCTGTCTCTGTTGGTGTTTCCTTGGGTGTATGTGCAAGTTTGAGTTTGTGTGTGTGTGTCCATTGTCTGTTCCTTTTTAGGACATTTTGACCTTACTACTGATTATTCACATCTTTCTACAGACTTTGAGACTTCCGTCTCATTAGTCTCAATCTACCATTTAACCTTTAAATTATTGTTTAGGCAGTTCAGGGCCTTTCCTTTCAGCCACTGCATGCCGTTGTCATCATTTAGTTGGCATCTTCCTTTACAAAAAGATAATCAGAACTCCATATTTTGTTTTCTAAATCTCCTTTTTTTTACAAAACTGTAGTTTACCTCATTACTTGTCAGGTCAATGTAAACAAGTGCCAAGTGTCTGTTTGTGTGTCTGTGTCCTAGTTTCTTTGCGTGTTTGCTAGAGTGTCTGTATGTGAATCCTTATGTGTGAGTGTGTGTGTGTTTCAGTGTATTTTACTACCCTTACAACATTTCCAAGTTTAAATAGACACTTAAGAATAAAGTGCATATACCTTTTAGTCACTTGGTCAAAAATTGCACATGTCAAAGGAGGGGGGGGGGCTGATCAATGGTTAAGTTAGGGGCCACAACATTTCTAGTGGCGGCCCTGGTAAAGTGTATTAACGCAAGTGTTTGTTTTTGTTTTTTTTAATTGTGCTTAAACTTTTATCCCCATGACACTGTTTCATAGAACAGATGGTTACCTTTCAAATGGGCACCTGTGCACTACTGCACTTGTCATCACATGTAAGCTGCACTGTCAGAGAGAAATAACACATGCAGACATCCACAGGCACCCACAAAGCACCCCAGACATACACAATCACACAAAAACATGAATAAGCACCATCAAGCGGAGCTCCCCAGTTGGTCCGTGCCAAAGAATATGAACTTGCACAGTTTTAATGTGCAAATATGATGGCAGGTCTTTCTGTACAACAATGTAGCAGCCATCTTGGAAACCCTGCCACCATAAAGACAAATTCATACACTTTCAGTATACGGTTTTTGCAAGAGCGTCACATACAGTGACATGATGCAGTTGAAACCCAGGCAGCACTGACCCCCGCTCCCTGTATGAACCTCATTACAGGACTGTAGATGTGTAGGGCCAGTCAATTAAGACCTCTAAGACCCCTGTAGTTATGCCCTGTCCAACTGGCAGAACACAGGTATACCCAGAAGGGGGAAGTATGCAAGTATATACTATAGGACAGATAACAGGCAGACACTAGGTGACAATACACATGTTGTTTTATTATAAGCAGCAATAGTAATGCCTGCTGCTTACCACGCCCATGTGTGATGCTGTCTGAAACTGTCACAGACCAATCCTGCACTGAATTCAAATCAATCAGAAGATACAGTTCTGCAGTCAGTCATTTAGCAGCCTACACATGCAGCCATTGTGATGAGGATCATTTTGATATAAGTCTAAGGGATAGGACCCTGCCTTCAGTCGGCTCACAGAAACAGGGTGGGATACAGGGAGGCAGGGCTGGCCCTGCATCATGCACAGATAATAATGCTGGGGAATGGGTGGGGCTAAGGCAACCAGCTCTGGCACACAACTGGCCCTGGCCCTATGGGCAAATTACCTGTTTGCCCTAAGCTCATTTTCCCACAATTGTAACCCCTTGGTCATTTCACAGCGTTATAGTTCTGTGGTTGTCACAAAATACAAGACACACTTACTAAACTGACATAAAAATAATGTGTATTAAAATATAAGTAGATATGAGGTAAACTGCTCTAAAAATATTTCAAATTTGCTTCAACAAGTTTTGCTGGGTGTTGCCAAGATACAACCCACAGTCCACCTCAAGAAGCAGATTTACAGAGACCTTCAGTACTATAGAAATTAGTTTGTAGCTTGTATGAACGTCCAGGTTTAGGCCCCTTTTCTTAGAGATTTCATAGAGATTGAGGTTTGAAAACTGCTGCCTTCTAGAGTCCAATGACATTTTTAGCATCTAGCCCAGTGAAGGGCTTAAAATCACAAGATGATTCAAAACATGTGTGGGAGTAGTGCAAATGAGCCGGGGTCATAAAAGTCTGCTAATTAGTTTAAAAGTGAAAGAAAGTGACTGAAATAGCTGACAAGCCAAAACAAAGAAAGAACCAAAGGGGTAAAAAGAAAAATATAAAGTAGCATATATATTTACCTTTGCGGGGGGTGTAACCATATAGTCACATGAGTTTTGGTCAAGAAAAAGTTGATTTATCACACAAATGTACAAAAAAAGATGAAATAGCTATGAAATCCGATATTACAGAACACGTAATTATTATATATATATATATATATATATATATATAGGCTTACCTGCGTACCTATGCATAGAACAGGTAAGTGCAGGTAAGCCTATGTCCACACTTTTGTAATTATTATTCCCTTTTTTTTTTCTTTCTTTCCTTTCTCCTTTTTTGACTATCTTATATTACCCTGTATACCTAATTTCACATCTTTATACATATCGATTCTATGTTGATATATAACTTTATGTCAGTATATGCTTTGTGTTAGGTTTAGGGGTTAATAACTTTATTATAGTGGCGGCAACGTTGGCGGCGGCAGATTAGGGGTTAATACATTTAATAGGCTATGAATAGGTTAATTGCGTTGTGGGCTATGGCGGTTTAGGGGTTAATAATTTAGTTATTACTTGCGGTGTGGGTTTAATGGCGTATATAGGGGTTAATATTTTAAATAGGCATATTGCGTTGTGGGGGGTTGTCGGTCTAGGGGTTAATACATTTAATATTAGTAATGAGAGGGGGGGATTGCGGATATAGGGGTTTTACGTGTCAGGCTTATTTTTGGGAGGCATGTTAGACTTTTACAGGAGATTTGTTATTTTCTTTACTTTTCTTAGGCGCCGGCAGTTTCTAAAGTGCCGTAAATCACTGGCGACTCCAGAAATTTGTATTTACGCTCATTTCTGGACATCGCTAGTTTATGAGACTTACGGCACTTTATGAACTGCCGGCGGGGTATATGTAATACCCCAATATGCAAGGTGAAATTACGGGCGGCGCAGGTTCCCACGCTTGCACCGAAACCTGCGCCGTATATTTGATCGCGCCCCATGCATGTATTTTCTGTGGTTTAGTTTAGTAGTTCAATGATTCAGTAAGTTTACAAGTAGCTGCTTTTATCAACACTTATTAAATTCCTCAAAGTTTGAAATAGTTGTGTGCACATTTGCCAAACTGTCCTGAGGTTTCAAGGACAGTTCCAATTTTCCTCCTCCTACCCCATGTAGGGTTGCTACCTCTGCCATGTTTTCCTTGACATTTATGAGTTATACATGCTGCAGGTTGTGCTGGAAGGTACATGACTAGAGATGTCCAGCAGCGCAATGCATGTTCCTCCCTGCACACCCTGCAGCAAGTGTAACTCATAACTGCTCAGGTTAAAATGGCCAAAACTGGAATCCTTGGCCGAGGTTATAACTGTTCCTGCATTTTACATCAGAACTTCAAAAAAATTAAATAGTACAACTAATTTGGTGAACTGGCATCTGCCAATCTGTTACAGATTAGATTAAAAAAAAGTTATATTATTGTCCATTTTCAATGGGGCATTTTGGTGCAGAGCTATTGAAACCTCTGGTGCAAATTATCTCTGTTTTATTTTAATGTTGGTTACTAAATGTAACTGCTTGTTGTTCGTAGTAGTGTTCCATATTCAGGATTCACTTATTGTAGAAAACATATGCACTGTGGCCCATGTTTAACAGTTGAGGTAAATGACTTTTACTAACTGACTGGTTCTATATGATACAAGATATAGAATATGTTTTATCTTCTCTTTTTATCCATGCTGTTTGTGAAGGAAACTTTGTTCTGTACCCTGCTGATTGGGAACAATTCCCACAGATCAGGGGTCATGGAAGAACATTTTTTAGATTATTTGTTTTCCTTACAGAGCAGTGACTGACGCACACTTGCCGATCCCACAGCCCCAGATTCCCAGAAGACTTGTCTCTTTGGGATATGGGAATGCCATTGAATTGGATTCTATCCAATATTCTGGCATACTTTGCTTGCTCCAAGATTACATTATAGGGTGAATATTAAGACAAATTCCGCCTTTTCACCACAACAGAGAACATATTAGTCCCATGTGTATGCGCAAAGCTGAAGTGTTGTCTATCTTAAAGGGCCAATACAGTGATAAAATGAAATGCGCTAATTTGTTACAGCATGTCATTTTATCAAAGCGACGCTGCAAAGCTGGGTTATACAAATAGCACTGCTGATTGGATCAGCAACAGTTTATACCCAAGACCAGCAGTGCTCTGCTGGTTCTGAGCAGTACATAATTATAGGTTTAACCCATTTACAGGGTTAAACACACAGCTTTGCAGCATCGCTAGTGATAAAATGGCATGCCCTTTAAGTAATCCGACAAACACATATACAGTTTATTACATATCCTGACATTTATAAGAAACAGTGTATATTGGGGCATAGCCAAGCATTCATAGCTCCTAAAAAAATGTCCTGATTTGGATTATTTAAAAAAAAATCTGTTTGTCTATCTCTAACAGTGTGCGAGAGCTTGATGTATGCTGTGGATTTTCATGCTATACACCACCAGTGAAAGGATTGCTGTTAACTAAGGTTTAGTTTACAGTTTCACCGGGGGTTTGTTACTAAGCAGTATAAACAGCCAGAGCACACTGACTTACCAAGGGTTCTGAATGACTGTGAGAGCTGCGAGTTTCCATGAATTTATATTGTCCTTAAAATGAAAAAAAATAATCATGTGAAATTTATATGCCACAGGAGCAGAGTACAAATGCTTTTATATGATTGGACCCAGATGTAGGTAACAAAGGTAGTGCAATTGCAGGAATACAGCATTTTCTTTGGAACCCTCAGCAATCAGCCCTGTGCTATTTGTCTTTTTTTCTTTCTTTCAGCTGTATTTTCAATTAACGCTACAATTGTATTGTCGTCCCCAGTATTAGATTATGTTTCTTGTAAATTAATTTTGACTATGCAGTTTAACTCGACTAAGGGGATTAGGGTTAAATCTCTCATTAATTGTTCATTTTTGTCATGTCCTACTATTAAATTATATTGCAACAGACTTTGCATATAAGCAGCGTATTTACTACTACATAAATGTTTAGTAATTTACCAATTACACACAGTACATGTCTACATTGTATTAAATATAAATACTGTAAATGTATGGCTATCTATCCATCTGTCTATCTATGTTCTCAACCACTATTTTTGGCCTTCTTAAAGAAACTTGAATCCTAAAAATGTTCTTTCATGATTCAGATAGAAAACACTATTCTAACAAAGTTTCCAATTTAATACTATTATCAAATGTACTTTGTTCTCTTGGTATCTTTTGCTGAAATTTGGTAGGTAGGCTCAGGAGCATACATGTGTCTGAAGAACTAAATGGCAGCAGTTTTGCAAGAATACTTTAATGTTACACATTTGCACCTTTGCACACTTACTTACCTAGATATGCTCTTCAACAAAGAGCTTATATTAACATATAAAAAAATAATTAAAAACTATATATTAAGAAAATATATTATTTGTCTGATTCATAGAAGAAAAAATGCTGGGTTTCATATCCCTATAACAAAAGTATTACAGTATTCCAATCCATGAAATGCAAAGCTAAATTAGACAGTCTTACTGAGTTATGTCAACTTATACTGAAGTAGAAAATAAGCAGCCAATAGAAAAGCAGAATGTTATCGAACATTGATTCACTGTTGCTATTGACTGACTTAGGTGTTTGTTATACATATTGAGTATGATCTAGATTCTAAACTCATTTGTGTAACTAAAATGTCACTGAAGATAATCAGTGCAGCACCACAGAGATTTGTAAACACCAGGGACAGATGTGAGTCACAGGATCAGTTTCATTATAAACATTGGAGCCACATCTTGCATCCTTGTTTACCTAACAACATCTCCCAGGCCCCAGGAAGATCCCAGTCATGACAAATTAGAGTCATGACCCTTTCAGTGCAGGCGGAGCCAGAGCACAATTGGATAAAGCTGGGCTGGTCTATGACAGACATGGGCAGGAGATGGCAAATCAGGGGCATAACTATGCTCCTCTACTACAAACCAAGGCTTCGTTGTGACAGTCTTTCATATGGCAGAACAGTTGGGAGTCCTCGTGTCTATGTTACTTCTTTAGTTTTTTTATTATACTTAATCCTGTTATATTGTCTGAATATTAAGTATATTCAGTGTGAGACAACTAGTAAGCAAACCTTTTGCTGATATAGGGCTGGTTTACAGGTGGAGCGCAAATTAGTGCTTGTGCGTTAACTTCGCTAGATAGAGGCTTTCTGCACGCGTCGGGTTGCTCGCGTATTACAAGTTGAAAGTAAAGAATGTTTGCACGAGCGCTAACCCGACGCATAAAAAAGACAAACTTTGAATATTGTGGACGCGTTAATGTATTCCCCCATAGACTTCAATGGAGCGTGAAAAGTAGAACAAAAACCTTACTCGTGCGCTAACCTGATCGAGTTTACTCCGATATGATATATGAATATTTCACATTCCATTTATATGCATACATATTTAGACATGTATATGTATGTATCTCTATGTTAAAGCCCTTTGCCTGACTTTTTTTTTTCTAACACCTGTGACCTCATATCTTTGAGCCCTTTTTCAGGCAATATTTATTTTTAATAATTGTTATTATACAGAGTTATTAATGAGTGTAACTGTACTGTACAATCTATTTTTGATGTTTATGTGCAATGTTTATGGGCATCTTTTGTTTTAGTCGAGTTTAATAGTTAACTAAAGCAATCATGCTCAAGTGAACTCATTTACTTTCAACTCATAGTACGCACGCTACTTACGACGCACGCAATGTGCCGCAATATAGCCCTTGTTGTGCGCAACAATTAGTGCGCCACTAGTAATCTAGCCCATAATAAGTCTCAAATTCTTGATGTGCATGCATCATACATTAAGTTTATTGCACTGCATTATTTTTTCCCATTTGTTCATCCTACAGTGGATAACATACTGTATACATCATATGCATTTGATCTACAGGCTGCATACAGACTTCAATATCTAAGGCAGCTGGCGCAGCCCCAGTTGACAAAGCCCAACATATCCTGAAATGGGAACGGAGGTTAGACTTTACGAAACCCTCTTTGGAGTGGCAACGCACGCTCCTTTATACAAAGAAAACCCTTCATTGCATCACCATCCTTGAAACCTACATCAAGGTGCTCACACATTGGTATTATGTCCCAGCTAGGCTCGCGAAGATCTTTCCAGAGGCCTCCCCCACTTGTTGGAGAGACTGCTCGCACATAGGAGATATGATCCACATTTGGTGGAGCTGTCCCAGACTCCAACCTCTCTGGAATAAATGTTTCTCCACATTAACCAGTCTGGGTATCAACCTACCCAGAACTCCTGAGACGGCTCTGTTTCACTTGGGCGTATGTAAAATACCCAAACATTATGGTGCACTCTGTATTTACCTTCTATCAGCTGTTAAACTTAATATAGCGAGATCTTGGAAAAGATCCCTTCCCCCAGCCTGGTTGGATATTATATCCACTATGGCATACATGTACTCTATGGAGAAGAGTATCTATTATGCCTCGGGTAGGATTGATTTCTTTGAGCTGATCTGGTCCGATTGGAAAAACAGATTTGATACTCTCTGGCTCCCCACCTTCGATACCTAAATGGCAGTACACCCCTAATCACATAACCAGTAGATCTGACCTCACCCTTGCACATCTGAATTAGCCCTCTTTTAAAGTCAGCTTAGCGTATCTTCCTACCCTTTTCCTCCTTCCCTTCCCCCCCCCCCTCCCCACCTATCCTATGTCCTGTCAAGACACTGACTCCCTTTTCATAGAAATTTACATTATGTCTGAAATGATTACGTAAATGCTATGATGTATTTTTACTTGATGTACGATTGTCTCGTACAGTTGTTGTATCTATTACGTTTCTATTCTATTAAAAATCAATAAAAATTACATTTAAAAAAAAAATAAAAAAATATCTAAGGCAGCTGTCATATGGACTGCGTGATGCAAACATAAAGTGCTCTAATTTATTCATTTGTGCAATCTGCTAATGTGCTAACCACAAATGAGTTAAACAGTTAAAAACTTAACACACTGCAGCTCCTGAGCAGCACTTAAGTTATGTGTTTATCCCTTTTGCTAGGGTGGGGGATAAACACACCATTAGGAAGGGACACTATTCCTAAAGACAGCATTTAAAGGGACGGTGTACTGTAAAATAAACATTTGAGTGTATGAGTATTGGCCTTTGTGTGTGTATGTATATGTATATATATATATATATATATATAGAGAGAGAGAGAGAGAGAGAGAGAGAGAGTGTTATATTCCTGGAGACTAAGCTCATTTAAATGGGCAAGTATGTGAGAACAATGGGTTGAGATTTAAATGAGCATCAGCTATTTCAAATATAAAAATAAATTTAAAGGTACATTTTCCCATACATTTAATACTATGCAGCTGCTATAACAAGACAATGGAAACAGGAAATAATTTTACAGTAAAGTGTCCCTTTCCTTTATGCATTAGAATGTCCTATTACTATAAAGCTACTGCTTCAAAGATATTTTTTAAATTTTTCCTTTTAATTAGCATAGCCTTATTTTTCATTATAATTAACTTATTACGTTAATCTCTCTATTCCTCCTGTCAAAAGCCTGTGCTGTAAATGCAGTTAATGTAATGCTGCTATTTCATTGCCATGTTGTTCAATGTACTGGAAGTCTTTGCTGCATAGTAGGGATTAAAATAAAGATCTCCCGGCCTATCTATGCCGTCCTGCCTCGCTGCACAGAAAGAACGATGGCTCCAATATATTCTAGCTTTGTCAGCAAGACTTTTCCCATTTGAAGCCGTCCACTGGACTACGTGATAAATGTTTGCCTTCCTACCTAGTTTAGAAGTATGAAAGGAGTAATTGATGTGGTTTTCCATGTAAAATTGTCAGCTATGATGGATGATGTGCGTGCAATAAGGACTCAGTACCATTCAGCCAGCAATAAAAATAGAGCATTTTTATGAGGCAGTGCAATTTGAAACATTAGGATAAATTTAAGAGCTTATCTATATCCACATTCTTTTACTATTCATTTAATGTTTATCAAAAGAAAGTGTTTAACTAGTATTTTTTTTTTTAAATCAAATCAAATGAGTCTTCATATTAGCTCAAAATTATAATGTATATAATATCTTGAGTAATCTTTAGGTACATGCCATGCATTTCTTACTAAGGGCCAGATTACAAGTGGAGCGCTAAATATCGCTTTTATGAAATCGATATTTGCGCTCAACTGAGAAATATCAGCGCATGCTAATGTGCGCTGGTATTACAAGTTGACAGCACTGCAAACGCGAGCTTGCGCTCACAAGAGTGTGCTTTCATAGGCACCAATGGGAGCCTCGTTATCATGCGTAACACATGACATTAAAACCTAGTGCAGCAAAGGGGGTAAGTAGCGCAGCGATGGCGGCAAAGTGTAAAAAGATATGTATATGCTTATATACATATATATTTACACGGAACACACAGTTCCCTGAGATCGCTATGTAAAGGCTCCTTTTCTAACACCCCACAGCCTCCGACTTTAGTCCCCAAAAACTGCTAGATGCAGTTTTCTTTTTATTAAAAAAAAAGCTACATTTTTAAAAAAGAAAGAAAAGAAAAATAGCACTCAATTTTGTGGACATTTGGGGCACATTTATAAAATTAACCAGAGATCTAATTGCTACCGCGAGCACTTTTAATTGCTGGTTATTTATCGCACACCCGCAAATGGGCAAATTAGTGCTCCACTTGTAATCTAGCCCTAAATCTGTTGAATATTCCGTGTATGTACTTCATTTTCTACAGATACTAATTGTTACACTGCTTACAACTGAAGTGTAATCAACAGCCATTTTGAACGAGAGAAATTTGCTTATTAGTATTTGAACCTGCCTTTGTCACACTTAAAAGATGGCCACTCCAAAGTGCATGAATATTGTGCAGCACTCAGTAACTTTGCCAGAGAGATGAAGTAGGTTTGTTAAAAGTCTATCCATTAGGACTAGAACCAGATTAGGTTTATGAGATATTCCTGAATGAGAATATCTATGTTCCTAGATCAGTAATTGTTGCACCTGTGTTCACATGGCGATGCCCTTAATTATTCAAGTATGTACTAAATGGATTTTCTGGTGTAATAATAATGCAATACAAAAATGTTTTAGAATATCAGCCCATTTGATGGTTTCTCATTTTTGGCCCTTAAAGTGAAAGACAATCCTATCATTTGTGAAACGCTAGGATTGACAATTGGAACAAATAAAGGGGACTTTTATTCATGAAAGCTCCTTTTATTTGTTTCAAGCGTTCGCCGTACTGAGCTGCTCAGGCAGGCCACGGCAGAACGCTGTTTCGCTAAGAGGTGACGCTTCCACCTCTTAGCAAATAGCGTGTGGGAAATACAGTGCCACAAGGCGCCATTCCGGATTTCCCACACGGCTATTGGCTAAGAGGTAAAAACGTCACCTCTCAAGCAAAACAGCGTTCTGCCATGGGCTGCCTGAGAAGCTTAGTGCGGCGAATGCTTGAAACAAATAAAGGAGCTTTCTGCATGAAGTATTTTATACTTCATGAATGAAAGTTCCCTTTATATGTTCCAATTGTCAATCCTAGCGTTTCACAAACGCTAGAATTGACTTTCACTTTAAAGGGACACTGAACCCAACATTTTTCTTTCGTGATTCAGGTAGAGCATGCAATTTTAAGCAACTTTCCTCCTATTATCATTTTTTTTCGTTCTCTTGCTATCTTTATTTGAAAAAGAAGGCATCTAAACTAAAGAACCAGCCATTTTTGGTTCAGCACTCTGGACAGCACTTGTTTATTGGTGGGTAACTTTATCCACCAATCAGCACGAACAACCCAGGTTGTTCACCAAAAATGGGCCAGCATCTAAACTTACATTCTTGCTTTTCAAATTAGGATACCAAAAGAATGAAGAAAATGTGATAATAGGGGTAAATTAGAAAGTTGCTTAAAATTGCATGCTATATCTGAATCACGAAAGAAAAAATTTGGGTTCAGTGTCCCTTTAAATCTCTGAAACATGCATGTAAATAAAATATGATCACCTGATCATATGTTCGTCATGTTTGTTCAAGACAGCAGTTACGTTTCTGGATGTTATGCAAAACATAGTTGAAAATTAAAAGGGACAGTCAAGTCCAAAAAAAAACCTTCATGATTTAAATAGGGCATGTCATTTTAAACAACTTTTCAATTTACTTTTATCACCAATTTTGCTTTGTTCTTTTGGTATTCTTAGTTGAAAGCTAAACCTAGGAGGTTCATATGCTAATTTCTTAGACCTTGAAGTCCGCCTCTAAATACATTTTGACCTCTAGAGGGCATTAGTTCATGTGTTTCATACATATAATATTGAGCTCATGCACGTGAAGTTACCCTGGAATGAGCACTGATTGGCTAAACTGCAAGTCTGTTAAAAGATACAAGATACAAGGTAATCACAGAGGTAAAAAGTGTATTTCTATAACAGTGTTGGTTATACAAAACTGGGGAATGGGTAATAAAGGGATTATCTTTCTTTTTAAACAACAAAAATTCTGGTGTTGACTGTCCCTTTAACAGAACATTGTAGGAAAGGGTTAATTTATTTTGCATCATGTACCAAGTCCACGGATTCATCCTAACTTGTGGGATATTGTCCTTCCTGACAGGAAGTAGCAAAGAGAGCACCACAGCAGAGCTGTCTATATAGCTCCCCCCTTAACTCCACCCCCCAGTCATTCTCTTTGCTGGCTCTAAGCAGGAAGAGTAAAGAGAAGAGGTGTTAAACTGTTAGTTTTATTTTATCTTCAATCAAGTGTTTGTTATTTTTAAATGGTACCGGTGTTGTACTATTTACTCTCAGGCAGGACATAGATGAAGATTTCTGTCTGGAGGATGATGATCTTAGCATTTGTAACTAAGGTCCACTGCTGTTCCCACAGAAGCTGAGGAGTACAGGAAAACTTCAGTGTGAGGAACAGCAATGAGGTATGTTCAGTCATATTTTCTGCAGAGACTGTGTTAACTCAGAAAGTCTAACAGTGTCCCCATTAGGGGAAGGGTAAGCAGTAATCCTAGTGTTATCAGAGGTTTTTACTATCTTGCATAAAGGGTTAATTTTTTGTGGGCACTCAGTTTGTTATGTGAATTTGGGACAAACGTTTTTGTCTGGGAGTAACGTTTTCTGTTTTATGGGACATTTGCTTGAGGGTTCTTTGGGGTTGTTTATAACCCACATGGCTTTCAGGCAGGGTTTGTTAGTTTTGTGTAGGCCCCAGCAACATCGAGTGAGGTGGGCGGGGCCTACATTTACAAGCAGCAAGCAACTTCTCCTGAGGTCCTGATAGTCTTCTGAGGGACTAATTGAAGCTTTAAACCCCATATTATCGCTTCCTAAGGGCAGGTAGGGCCACAGCAGAGCTGTGGCAAGATGCTTTAGGGGGTTTTAACCGGTGTTAGACATATTTCAATCTGTTTTTTTCATTTGGGGCTTTATTGCTTATTAACTTGTGGTGCAATCCTTCTAAAGCTTAGTGGGTACACTGTTAAAATTTCATAAAAATTGAAGCAATTTTAACCTGTTTTGCAGTTTGTGTATGCCTTTTTTTCTCTTAAAGGCACAGTACCGTTTTTGCAAATTGTGTTTTTTTCATTAAATAAAGTGTTTTCCAAGCTTGCTTGCTTTATTACTAGTCTGTTAAACATGTCTGACACTGAGGAAACTCATTGTTCAATTTGTTTAGAAGCCATTGTGGAACTCCCTCTTAGAATGTGTCCCACTTGTACTGATATATCTATAAATGGCAAACAGCATATTTTGACTTATAAAAGTTTGGCATTAGATGATTCTCAGACAGAAGGAAATCAGGTTTTGCCATATAGTTCTCCCCAAATGTCACAACCAGTAACGCCCGCACAAGCGACGCCAAGTACTTCTAGTGCGTCTAATTCTTTCACCTTGCAAGATATGGCTTCAGTTATGAATACTACCCTCACAGAGGTTTTATCTAAGCTGCCTGGGTTGCAAGGGAAGTGCAGTAGCTGTGGGTTAAGAACAAATGCTGAGCCTTCTGACGCTTTAGTAGCCGTATCCGATATTCCCTCACAATATTCTGAAGTAGGGATGAGGGATTTGCTCTCTGAGGGAGAGATTTCTTATTCAGGAAAGATGTTCTCTCAGACAGATTCAGATATGACGGCATTTAAATTTAAGCTAGAGCACCTCCGCTTATTGCTCAGGCAGGTTTTAGCTACTCTGGATGATTGTGACCCTATTGTAGTTCCAGAGAAATTGTGTAAAATGGACAAATATTTAGAGGTTCCTGTTTACACTGATGCGTTTCCGGTCCCTAAGAGGATTTCGGACATTGTTACTAAGGAGTGGGATAAACCAGGTATTCCGTTCTCTCCCCCTCCTGTTTTTAAGAAACTGTTTCCCATTTCTGACACCATAAAGGACTCATGGCAGACGGTCCCTAAGGTGGAGGGAGCTATTTCTACCCTGGCTAAGCGTACAACTATACCTATTGAAGACAGTTGTGCTTTCATTGATCCTATGGATAAAAAATTAGAGGGTCTCCTAAAGAAAATTTTTGTTCATCAAGGTTTTCTTCTTCAACCTATAGCTTGCATTGTTCCTGTAACCACTGCAGCTGCCTTTTGGTTTGAGGCTCTAGAAGACGCTCTTCAGATGGAGACCCCGCTAGATGATATTTTGGACAGAATTAAGGCTCTTAAGTTGGCTAATTCTTTTATTACAGACGCTGCTTTTCATCTTGCTAAATTAGCGGGTAAGAATTCAGGTTTTGCCATGGCTTAAGTCCTGGTCAGCTGATGTGTCATCTAAATCTAAGCTTTTGTCCATCCCTTTCAAAGGTAAGACCCTATTCGGGCTTGCATTGAAAGAGATCATTTCAGACATTACTGGAGGGAAGGGTCATACCCTCCCTCAGGATAAGTCAAATAAGACAAGGACCAAACAAAATAATTTTCGTTCCTTTCGAAACTTCAAGAGTGGTCCCTCTACCTCTTCCCCTGCTGCAAAGCAAGAGGGGAACCTTGCTCAATCCAAGCCAACCTGGAGACCTAATCAGGCTTGGAACAAGGGTAAACAAGCCAAAAAGCCTGCTGCTGCCACTAAGTCAGCATGAAGGGGTAGCCCCCGATCCGGGACCGGATCTAGTAGGGGGCAGACTCTCTCTCTTTGCTCAGGCCTGGGCAAGAGACGTTCAGGATTCCTGGGCAGTAGAAATTGTAACCCAGGGATACCTTCTAGATTTCAAGGATTCCCCTCCAAGGGGGAGGTTCCATCTTTCTCAATTGTCTGTAAACCCGACAAAAAGAGAGGCGTTCTTACACTGTGTAGAAGACCTTTTTACCATGGGAGTGATCTGCCCAGTTCCAAAAGCAGAACAGGGGCAGGGGTTCTACTCCAATCTGTTTATAGTTCCCAAAAAGGAGGGAACCTTCAGACCAATTCTGGATCTCAAGATCCTTAACCAATTCCGACTTTCAAGATGGAGACCATTCGGACTATCTTACCATTGATCCAGGAGGGTCAATATATGACCACCGTGGACTTAAAGGATGCGTATCTGCACATTCCTATCCACAAAGATCATCGCCAGTTCCTCAGGTTCGCCTTTCTGGACAAGCATTATCTGTTTGTGGCTCTTCCTTTCGGGTTGGCCACGGCGCTGCAAATCTTCACGAAGGTGCTATAGTCCCTTCTGGCGGTTCTAAGGCCACGGGGCATAGCAGTGGCGCCTTATCTAGATGACATTCTAATTCAAGCGTCGTCCTTCCAACTAGTCAAGTCTCACACGGACTTAGTGTTGGCCTTTCTAAGGTCTCACGGGTGGAAAGTGAACGTAAAAAAGAGTTCTCTTTCCCCCCTCACAAGAGTTTCATTTCTAGGGACTGTGATAGACTCGGTGGACATGAAAATATTTCTGACGGAGGTCAGGAAATCAAAGATTTTGTCCACCTGCCGAGCTCTTCATTCCATTCCTCGGCCGTCAGTGGCTCAGTGTATGGAGGTAATCGGACTAATGGTAGCGGCAATGGACATAGTTCCGTTTGCTCGCTTGCATCTCAGACCACTGCAACTATGCATGCTCAATCAGTGGAATGGGGATTATGTGGATTTATCAACTCAGATAAATCTGGATCAAGAGACCAGAGACTCTCTTCTTTGGTGGTTGTCACAGGATCATCTGTTCCAGGGAATGTGTTTCCGCAGGCCAGAATGGGTTATAGTGATGACAGACGCCAGTCTTCTGGGCTGGGGTGCAGTCTGAAATTCCCTGAAAGCTCAGGGTTTGTGGACTCGGGAAGAGGCTCTCCTACCGATAAATATTCTGGAATTAAGAGCGATATTCAATGCTCTCCAGGCATGGCCTCAGCTGGATTCGGCCAGATTCATCAGGTTCCAGTCGGACAACATCACGACTGTGGCTTATATCAATCATCAGGGCCGAACAAAGAGTTCCTTAGCGATGATAGAGGTGTCAATGATAATCCAATGGGCAGAGGCTCACTCTTGCCATCTGTCAACGATCTATATCCCAGGTGTAGAGAACTGGGAGGCAGATTTTCTAAGTCGTCAGACTTTTCATCCGGGGGAGTGGGAACTCCATCCGGAGGTGTTTGCTCAGCTGGTTCGGCTATGAAGCACACCAGAGTTGGATCTGATGGCGTCTCGTCTGAACGCCAAACTTCCTCGTTATGGCTCCAGGTCAAGGGATCCTCAGGCTGTACTGATAGATGCTCTAGCAGTACCCTGGTCGTTCAACCTGGCTTATGTGTTTCCACCTTTCTCTCTCCTTCCACGTCTGATTGCCAGAATCAAACAGGAGAGAGCATCAGTGATTTTGATAGCGCCGGCGTGGCCACGCAGGACTTTGTATGCAGACCTGGTGGACATGTCATCCCTTCCACCATGGTCTCTGCCATTCAGACAGGACCTTCTGATTCAAGGTCCATTCAAGCATCCAAATCTAATTTCTCTGCAACTGACTGCTTGGAGATTGAACGCTTGATTCTATAAAAAAGCGGGATTTCTCTGAGTCAGTCATAAATACCTTGATTCAGGCTCGAAAGCCTGTTACCAGGAAAATTTATCATAAGATATGGCATAAATATCTTTTTTGCTGCGAATCCAAAGGCTTCTCCTGGAGTAAAATCAGGATTCCTAGGATTTTGTCTTTTCTCCAAGAGGGATTGGAGAAAGGATTATCAGCTAGTTCCCTAAAGGGACAGATATTTGCTCTGTCTATTTTGTTGCACAAGCGTCTGGCAGATGTTCCAGATGTTCAGGCTTTTTGTCAGGCTTTAGTTAGAATTAAACCTGTATTTAAACCTATTGCTCCGCCATGGAGTCTAAATTTAGTTCTTAGAGATCTTCAGGGGGTTCCGTTTAAACCCATGCATTCCATAGATATTAAGCTTTTATCTTGGAAAGATTTGTTCCTAGTTGCTATCTCTTCAGCTTGAAGAGTTTCTGAGCTATCTGCATTACAATGTGACTCTCCTTATCTTGTGTTCCATGCTGATAAGGTGGTTTTGCGTACCAAGCCTGGGTTCCTACCTAAGGTTGTTACTAGCAGGAATATCAATCAAGAAATTGTTGTTCCTTCTCTGTGTCCTAATCCTTCTTGTAAGAAGGAACGTCTGTTGCACAACTTGGACGTGGTTCGTGCTTTGAAATTTTATTTGCAGGCAACCAAAGATTTTCGTCAAACATCTTCTTTGTTTGTTGTCTATTCTGGAAAGCGTAGGGGTAAAAAGGCTATGGCGACTTCTCTTTCCTTTTGGCTGAAAAGCATCATCCGTTTGGCTTATGAGACTGCTGGACAGCAGCCTCCTGAAAGGATTACAGCTCATTCTACTAGAGCGGTAGCTTCCACATGGGCTTTTAAAAATGATGCTTCTGTTGAACAGATTTGTAAGGCTGTGACTTGGTCATCGATTCATACCTTTTCAAAATTTTATAAATTTGATACTTTTGCTTCTTCGGAGGCTATTTTTGGGAGAAAGGTTTTGCAAGCAGTGGTGCCTTCCGTTTAGGTTCCTGTCTTGTCCCTCCCTTCATCCGTGTCCTAAAGCTTTGGTATTGGTATCCCACAAGTTAGGATGAATCCGTGAACTCGGTACATCATGCAAAAGAAAACAAAATTTATGCTTACCTGATAAATTTCTTTCTTTTGCGATGTACCGAGTCCACGGCCCGCCCTGTCTATTCAAGAAAGATAGTATTTTTTTATGTAAACTTCAGTCACCTCTGCACCTTATAGCAGGGGCGTATTAAGGCATAGGCCAACAAGGCCGGTGCCTAGGGCAGCAGATTTTTAAGGGGCAGCAGATTTTTAAGGGGCAGCAGATTTTTAAGGGGCAGCAGAATTTTGAGTCCCTAGGGCCACTCTACTGAACTCAGGGCTGGGTGGCTAAATCAACCAATTAGTAATGACTTAAATGGCTGGCCCGGCTATTGCTATCCTATGGGATTGTATGTGGGTGCGCATGACGTGGTGACAGTGGAGGCGGAGCTCACTTGCTCAGCCTGGCCTGGACTGAGAGGGAATGCGGTATTCTTCCTGGCTCCACCTCGTGATTGAGACTCACACAGACTACACAGTGCAGTGTGCACTACAACGTGACCACTGTGAAACAGCATATGCCTTTCTCCCTTCAATATATCTTCATTAGGCATTAAAATACTTAAACGGATTAGTCACTAAATACTTGTACATTTACTGTTTGTCTATGTGTCATACATACAAAGAATAAGTATTTATTGCTGAATCTATACAACTATGTGACTTAAAACACAACTGAAAATATGTTGTATGCATTTAATACATTCAGAAACAATACAAGTATATACTTTATTATGATTGTATCATGTGACTTTATCCCCTAGGATACAATTCCTAAACCTATCATAACTACTGTTGTATTTTTTAAGTACTTTTAAAGGCCAATTTGTATATTCATTACATATTTATCCAAGCAGATATTTTGCTTAAATAACTGTCAGTCACCAAAGAAGATGTTTAAGGTTAAAGAACTACCTACTGACAAACTATCATACAGTGAAGGATATTTTTTTCTGATATAAACACTTTAATCATCTGACTTGCAAAATAATGTCTATATATATATATATATATATATATATATATATGTGTGTGTGTGTGTGTGTGTGTGTGTGACCAGAGTTAATGCAAGCCCTAGTGAACATTTACTTAAAAAGAAATTTTTTAAATTTTTTACACCCTGCCCCAAAAATATTATGTCTAAAAAAAGGCCTTAAACCTGGTGTGGGGGGGCAGCAGAATTTTCAGTGCCTAGGGCAGCACAAAACTTAAATACGCCCCTGCCTTATAGTTTCTCCTTTTCTTCCTTGGCCTTCGGTCGAATGACTGGGGGGTGGAGTTAAGGGGGGAGCTATATAGACAGCTCTGCTGTGGTGCTCTCTTTGCTACTTCCTGTCAGGAAGGACAATATCCCACAAGTTAGGATGAATCCATGGACTCGGTACATCGCAAAAGAAAGAAATTTATCAGGTAAGCATAAATTTTGTTTTTACATGAATTGAGCCTTTTAAGAGACTTTTAACAAAACTGCAACCAAACACAATTCCACACACCAGCAATGAATGGATTTTTGGATGAAATTCTCCTTTTTTATTCTTCCTTGTTGGTCAACAAAAGGCCTAAGAAATCCCATATCATACACACACACACAAACTCATACACACACACATACTGTATGAACACACACTCATACACACACACTAATACACACCCAAACATACACAAACACTCATATACACACACACATACACATACACACACAAACTCACACATACGTACACGCACATATACACACACACTAATACACACCCACACATACACAGACACTCATATACACACACACACTCTCATACATATACACACACACAAACTCACACATACATACACGCACATATACACACGCACATATACACACGCACATATACACACACACACACATATATGCACACACACACACAGAATGTTTTATTTAAATCTAAATAAACATGTTCCCCACTAATCTATCACTTCAGTAACATAGGCTGTCAAAACCTTCCTGAAATCTAACCTAACTTTGATCTTCCAATACTTTTTACTTTAGGCCATAATTATTTATTTTGTAATTGCTTAAAGTGATGGTGAATCCAGTATAAAATACTTCATGCTGAAAGTTCCTTTATTTTTTTAAAGCTTTCGCCGCACTGAGCTCCTCTGGCAGCCCACGTTTCCACCTCTTAGCTAATAGGTGTGCAGGGTATCCGGCGTGGCGCGAGCTGGCCCACACAGCTATTGACGAACGCTTCAAACAAATAAAGGAACTTTCAGCATGAAGTATTTTATACTTCATGACTGAAAGTCCCCTGTATTTGTACCATCACTTTAATTTTTTTTTTTAATTTATCACGGTTTTCAAGTTTGTTTGTTTTTAAGAACAGTTGCAATGTCTGTTTCAACCTGACTAAATAACTGTACAATAATGTTTTAACTGGTTTTTATAGGGGTGAAAAGGGGAAGAAGAAGAAAAAAACACACACACATACAAGTCTTTGTTTGCCGGTGAGGTACAATTTAAAATGTTTTATTGAAATCTAGATAAATATGTCCTGCTTCCCCCTAATCTATCACTTCACTTACATTGGCTGTCAAAACCTTCCTGCAGTAAATCTAGCCTGACTTTGATTTTCTAATGCTTTTTACTTTAGGTTACAGTTATTTATTTGTTAATTGCTTAATTTTGCACATATTTAACACAGTTTTCGTGTTTGCTTTTTAAGAACAGTTGCTATAACCCTCTTAAATGTCTGTTTCAACAGTCGAAGAATGTTTTTAGTTGGTTTTATAGGGGTGAAAAGGAGAAGAAGAAAAAACACGCACACACTCACACACACTCTCTCACACACACACACATACACACAGACACACACTCTCTCACACACACACATGCACACAGACACACACACACAGACACACACACTCTCTCACACACACACATACACAGACACACACAACACACACAACACACACAGACACACACACACACTCTCTCTCACACACACATACACACAGACACACACACACTCTCACACACACACACACACACACACACCACACACTCTCTCACACACACACAGACACACACACAGACACACACACAGACACACTCAACACACACACACAGACACACACACTCTCTCACACACACATACACACAGACACACACACACACACACACACACACACACATAGACACACAGACACACACACTCTCTCACACACACACATACACACAGACACACTCTCTCTCTCACACACAGACACACACACACATATATACACACACACACACAGACACACTCTCTCACACACACACACACACACACAACACACACAGACAACACACACAGACACACACACACATACACAAACACAACACACACAGACACACACTCTCTCTCACACACACACACATACACACACACACACTCTCTCACACACACACATACACACACACACAGACACACACACACTCTCTCACACTCACACATACACACAGACACACACACACAGACACACACACACTCTCTCACACTCACACAGACACACACACAACACACACACACAGACACACACACTCTCTCACACACACACATACACAGACACAACACACACACACAGACACACACTCTCTCTCACACACAGACACACACACACACACACATACACACACATACATACAGACACACACACAGACACACACACAACACACACACACGTCTTTGTTTGCTGTGAGGTACAATTTAAAATGTTTTAATTAAAATCTAAATAAACATGTCCTGTTTCCCCTAATCTATCACTTACATTGGCTGTCAAAACCTTCCTGCAGTAAATCTAACCTGACTTTGATCTTCTAATGCTTTTTACTTAGTTTAGGCCACAATTATTTATTTTGTAATTGCTTAATTTTGCATACATTTAATTTAACACAGTTTTCATCTTTTGTTTTGTTTTAAAAACAGTTGAAATAACCCTCTTAAATGTCTGTTTCAACATGACTAAAAAACTGTCCAATAATGTTTTTAGCTGGTTTTATATGGTTGAAAAGGGGAAGAAGAAAACACACACACACATATTAACATTTTTTTCCCCTTCATTTTCTTCAGGTATCTCTTAGCAATACACTAAGTAAAAGTAGATGTGAATCCAAATTGTTTTTTAAATACAATACTGTTTCTTTTTTGTATTTTTAAATTTAAATTTGACTATACTGTCCCTTTAATTTCTACTTAGTTTATTTTTTATTTTTAAAGTAGTGTTAGTTTTTTTTTTATTTTAATAGTTAGTAACTTTAGTATTTTTCAATTTAGGTTCATTTAGAGGGTGTTAGGTTAGGGGGTGTTAGGTTTGGGGGGCTTAGTAATTTAATTATTTATTTGCGTTGTGGGCTTTGGCGGTTTAGGGGTTAATACTTTGATAGGTTTATTGCGTTGTGGGTTTTGGCGGTTTAGGGGTTAATACTTTATTTGTAGTTGCGGTGTAGGTTTGATGGCGGATATAGGGGTTAAAACACTAAATTAGTTATTGCAGCGGGGGTTGGCCGGTGACAAGTAGATAGATATTGCGCGTGCATTAGGTGTTAGTTTATTTTTGCAGGCAGTTTCGGGAGTTACGGTGTTCCCATACTCAGCGCAAGGCCTGCTGCGGCTGCCTTAGTATGGCGAGGTGAAAATGGAGTAAGATTTCTCCATTTTCGCCACGTAAGTCCTTGCGCTGAATATTAGATACCGATTTGTGACGCGGTCCCATTTTAGCTTATGGGAGTAAAAATTGCAGACGACGGGTGAAATATACGCGCATAACTTGTATGTTACGGCGTATATGTAATACCAAAATCGCGTAAAAACTGGCGTCCCCGCATATGTAATGGGGCCCTACATGTTTTGATTATTATTAGTAGTCGAAGTAGTATTTAGGATTTTTTTAATATTATCATAGTTTTTCATATAACATTTGATCTTTATACTTATGAAGGGAATGTAAATGTTTCCTGACAGTGATAGCTAACAATGGCACTTTTATGTGACATGATAATTCTACATGTCTTATTACCTGCTTTAATATTAGATTTAAATACCACATTTTATACTTCATAATCCAGATATAGAATATACTTTTAAATAACTTTCCAATTTGATTTGATTTTCAAATTTGTTTCATTCTCTTGATATCATTTGTTGAAGGAGCAACAAAGCACTACTGGGAGATAGCAGAATTGGATGAGCCAATGACAGGAGGCATATATATGTGCAGTCACCAATCACCAGCTAGCTTACAGTAGCACATTGTTACTCCTGAGTCTACCTAGGTATGCTTTTCAACAAATGAGATCATAGAAGTGACTGCACACATAGTTACATGCAAGCAACAGTGCAGCAATAAATACATCACAGTAGTTTCTTCCTGTTCTTTTACATCCCTTTAAATTATCGACATTTTAAAGCTGTTGTTTAGCAATGGGACACTGACTCAACTTGCAAAACATTTTCCTATTGATTAAAAAGGAGTTTATTAATATATTTCTTTTAATTAATTAGTATATAAACAAGGTAGTTTGGTGTCTTTTTTTCCTTTTCACGCAATAGCAAGGTTATTTTTAAACCAGACAAACAGCTTAATTATAATGAGCAGCACAGAGAGAAGATGGATGTGATATTTTTAGTAGTAAGGACACAAAGGAATACTATAGAAATTAAAAGTCTTTATGAGGAACAGAACAGCTCTAAAAACTGCCCGAGCCGCCTGAGGCAGCTAGAATTTCCATACACTTGCAGCCAAGTATATCCGAGTTCAATTATTATAGCTTATACTGTGTTACCACATTTGGCAAATCGTGCATTCTGTTTAAATGGCACATTTATGACTGTGTTCAGTGTAAAGGGACACTTTTATCACTGTCAAAAACATAAGTCTATTAAAAGACTTCATGTGTAGATTAATTTCTAGATGAGGCTTTATTATAGCTGAGTGGCCATTATGTTAATGAAATGAAATATATCTGGGGTTTTACAGACGTTATATGTGCTGTGCATTGTGATAATCCCACACCTGTTTTTCTTTACTATAAAGTTGTAAAATGAAAATGTCATTTCTGAGGCGTGGGAAAACCAGTCTAGACTTATCAGTTATTGCTTCAAATTACAAGTGTTTGAAAATGGAGGCATGTACTTTACAGGATTTTGAATACTGCAAAATTAAGACTTCTGAAATGGTTATACTCTATCACTCACTCTCTTCACTTTCTCTCACACACTCACCCTCTATCACACTCTCTTTTTCTTCCACTCTCCCTCATACTCTCTCTACCACATTTCTCATTTGCTGTCTCATGCTCTCTTTCATACACACTCTCTCTCTTACTCTCTCACACTTTCTCTCATTGAAACCCTCTCACTATGTCATTCTTTCTTTCTTTCTCTCTCTCTCTCTCTCTCTCACACACTCTCTCTATTCTTGCTCTCTCTCACATTCTCATTCTCACATTCTCATTGAAACTCTCTCACTGTCATTCTCTCTTTTCCACTCTTTCTTTCTCTCTCTCTCTCTTTCTCACACACTCTCTCTATTCTTACTCTCTTTCACATTCTCATTGAAACTCTCTCACTATGTCATTCTCTCTTTTCCACTCTTTCTTTCTCTCTCTCTCTTTCTCACACACTCTTTCTTTCTTACACACATTCTCTCTCTGTCGCTCCCTTTATCTTACTCTCTCAAATTTGCTAACTCCTCTCAAATACACTCTCTCACTCTCTTTCTCTCAGGGGTGGACTGGGCCAGGCAGTAGGGTGTCAATTGCCCCCCAGGCCACTTTTGTTAATGGAATAAGGGCCAGTGCAAAAGGAGCAGTGCTCAACCGCTAACTTATTTTTTCGTCCAGTAAGCAATTTAAATGTGTATCTGTCTTTCTGCCTACAGCATGTGTATCTTAACATACATACATACATATATATGGGAGTACATAGGGTTTGTTTTTAGTTCTAGATTTATTCACACCATGCTGTCTGTCCGTAAACTGCCATATACAGGGAGTGCAGAATTATTAGGCAAGTTGTATTTTTGAGGATTAATTTTATTATTGAACAACAACCATGTTCTCAATGAACCCAAAAAACTCATTAATATCAAAGCTGAATAGTTTTGGAAGTAGTTTTTAGTTTGTTTTTAGTTATAGCTATTTTAGGGGGATATCTGTGTGTGCAGGTGACTATTACTGTGCATAATTATTAGGCAACTTAACAAAAAACAAATATATACCCATTTCAATTATTTATTTTTACCAGTGAAACCAATATAACATGTCAACATTCACAAATATACATTTCTGACATTCAAAAACAAAACAAAAACAAATCAGTGACCAATATAGCCACCTTTCTTTGCAAGGACACTCAAAAGCCTGCCATCCATGGATTCTGTCAGTGTTTTGATGTGTTCACCATCAACATTGCGTGCAGCAGCAACCACAGCCTCCCAGACACTGTTCAGAGAGGTGTACTGTTTTCCCTCCTTGTAAATCTCACATTTGATTATGGACCACAGGTTCTCAATGGGGTTCAGATCAGGTGAACAAGGAGGCCATGTCATTAGATTTTCTTCTTTTATACCCTTTCTTGCCAGCCACGCTGTGGGGTACTTGGACGCATGTGATGGAGCATTGTCCTGCATGAAAATCATGTTTTTCTTGAAGGATGCAGACTTCTTCCTGTACCACTGCTTGAAGAAGGTGTCTTCCAGAAACTGGCAGTAGGACTGGGAGTTTAGCTTGACTCCATCCTCAACCCGAAAAGGCCCCACAAGCTCATCTTTGATGATACCAGCCCAAACCAGTACTCCACCTCCACCTTGCTGGCGTCTGAGTCGGACTGGAGCTCTCTGCCCTTTACCAATCCAGCCACGGGCCCATCCATCTGGCCCATCAAGACTCACTCTTATTTCATCAGTCCATAAAACCTTAGAAAAATCAGTCTTGAGATATTTCTTGGCCCAGTCTTGACGTTTCAGCTTGTGTGTCTTGTTCAGTGGTGGTCGTCTTTCAGCCTTTCTTACCTTGGCCATGTCTCTGAGTATTGCACACCTTGTGCTTTTGGGCACTACAGTGATGTTGCAGCTCTGAAATATGGCCAAACTGGTGGCAAGTGGCATCTTGGCAGCTGCACGCTTGACTTTTCTCAGTTCATGGGCAGTTATTTTGCGCCTTGGTTTTTCTTGCAACCCTGTTGACTATTTTGAATGAAACGATGTTCGATGATCACGCTTCAGAAGCTTTGCAATTTTAAGAGTGCTGCATCCCTCTACAAGATATCTCACTATTTTTGACTTTTCTGAGCCTGTCAAGTCCTTCTTTTGACCCATTTTGCCAAAGGAAAGGAAGTTGCCTAATAATTATGCACACCTGATATAGGGTGTTGATGTCATTAGACCACACCCCTTCTCATTACAGAGATGCACATCACCTAATATGCTTAATTGGTAGTAGGCTTTCGAGCAGTGACGTGCAGTGACGTCAGAGGCTGGTGAGGCAGTGGCTAGGATACGCCTTCATTCTTTAGATATCCTTTGTTGAAGAAATAGCAATACACATGGGTGAGCCAATCACATGAGGTATCTATGTGCAGCCACCAATCAGCATCTACTGAGCATATTTAGATATGATTTTCAACAAAGGTTATGAAAAGAATGAAGAAAATTAGATATTAGATGTAAATTGGAAAGTTATTTAAAATTGCATGCTCTTTCTAAATCATGAAAGAAAACATATGGGTTTCATGTCCCTTTAAATGGTTTCTTGGAAAACTGGTCAACTTAGTAAACATCTGATTTTAGTCTAAAGGATTGTAACAGAAACACTTGCCAGATAACAAAATGCTAGCTCTGATTATGAGATATAGAAATCCATGCCCATTAACCCTTTGGCTGCTAAGCCATTTCCCACCTGGGTGCTAATATTTTATTTATTTATTTTTATTTTTGAAATTTTTGAAATTTTTTTTAAACTTTTTTATTTCTTTTTACAAACCCCCAAGACTTACACTGTTGGAAAGGTTAGACAATTACCTTTCCAACAATGGGTCTTGGGGGTCTATAGCTGCTTAGATGCCTGAGATACAGGCTTCTAAGCAGCATGCCCCCTCCTCCTATACTTAACATTTTTAAGTATAAATAAAGTTGTGCAGTGACGTCATCACGTAATTGCGCGTGATGTGACCGCGCATCACGTGAAGCCCTGTCGATGCCTGTCACTCACTGAGAGAGTCAGAGGGGGAGGAAGAGAGAGAGAGAGAGAGAAAGAGACCATGGGGGAGAACAACACATAAGAAGAGAGATGGATAGATAGATAGAGAGACACACACACACACAAGGGTGGGGGGGGGGGAGGGACCATTGCATTTTTAAGTAATAAAACAGCAGAGCTACAGAGAGTTCAGAAAGTAAGACTATACATTAGTACAGAGGCAAGCTGCTAAGTTAGTGGGTGTAAAGTTTGAGGAAACAAAATACAAAAACGATTCTTTGTTGTAAAACAGTAAAAAAAAAAAAAAACACCAAACCACATTCATTAAATTATAATTTTCACTAACAGAATCCCGTTCAGTGAAATCTAAGGTTTCAAAACTTACTAAGATGTGGCTAAAACACTGCTCATTGACTGCATCTCTCTTCCTGATCTGCCTCTGTCTGTATTAAGGAAGTGACAGTGGAACATTCCACTGCACTTAGAGGGGAAATACAGAACTCTCTTTTTCCCTTTAGCAAAGCTGGCAGCTTCACAGGACAGCAACAAAATAAATGAAAAGTTGTTTTTTTCCGTTTTTGTTTTGTTTTATATGATTTAACATCCAGCCCCAACCCTAAGTTCCACTTACTAAAGCCTCTCACTGGATTGGTTCAGCCCAAATAGGACTGCCTCAAATAAAGCACTTATGGGCCATGCAATGATCTTAACCACTTTCATCCAGTAGGTGGCGCAGCATGTTGTGTAATGGTGGGCAGACCTGCTTGTGCCTCTCCATTGCACAACATCTAGCTGTGAAAAAAAAATGCTGGGGAAAAATATTGCAATTTTTTTTTTTTTTTTTTTAAACCAATAAAAAAATATATATTTTTGCCCATATGAGAGGTGAAGCACTGCCTCACCTGCCTCTAGTGACTGCACATCACTGCTTTCGAGCCTATACAGCTTGGAGTAAGACAACATGCATAAAGAGGATGATGTGGTCAAAATACTCATTTGCCTAATAATTCTGCACTCCCTGTACTTGTTGACAGATCCATGCCAGCCCAGTCCAGTGTCCAATTTACTATGTACCTTAGTTGTTGCTTGCTGTCTCTACTCCCCTGAAGTCCTGGTTACTATAGCTGTAGGGTCACATGATCCATTTTTTTATTTTGTAATTTCAAATATAGCATTTTAAAAAGGGGTGGGGTCATATAAAATTGGTAAATATTCCCCTCTCATCTCTCTCACTCTCTCACACATAATCTTTCTCTATATCTAACACTCTTACACTCTCTCACACACACACACTCTCTTTCTCTCTCTATAACTCTCTCACACTCTTTCTTTATCTCTCTCTCACTCTCTCTCTCACACAGGTGGGGCCAGGGTGTGTTAAGGTTGGACCAGATGAAGTCAGGCTTGTCCTTTGCTGAACATCAGTTATATACTTTCCACTAGGGGTGAGCATTTGGATGATTCATTAGCATCTGAATCCGGAATTAGGGGGGCGCTTATAATTCAGCTCTTTTTGAAGCCGCATTTATTCGGGTGAAAGTGCAACACAGTAGGCCCTGTGCAAATCCAGATCTTAGGGTGTAACAAGAGTAATAAGTGAGTCCAGCACCTTTGGTTGATAAATGTTCAAATTGATGCCCGTGGGAAAAGGGCTACTGTTACCCTCACAGCAACGTGAATATATGGAATCCACAGCACCAAATTAGGCAAAAGAAAAAACCTTTATTTTTCACATTACATGCAACGTTTCGGTCTTCATGGCCTTAATCATGCATATCTTACATCTTAGGGTGTTGTACTTTCACCAGAATAAATTAGCCAAACGGCACAAGTGGCCGCCTAATTCCGCATTTGGACATCCGAATGCTCACCCCTAATACACACTAATACCCACTGGCTGAGAAGGACAACTCCCATAACTCTATTGGTGAAGAAGGACATGCCTCTGTAAGCTTTACAAAAAAATGACTGTTAATTTGTGGCATAACCCTTTAAGAATCAAGAAGATTAAGAAGCTATAGAAACTATGGAAGATGATCTCTTCCCTTATGGTTTTGTTATGCATAGTTGTAACACTTTAATAAAATTAGCACAACCACAATTATACCTGTTCTTTAGTTCTATTGAAAATTCAGCATGTTTCACCCATTCCTATCAGTTGGTCATAATCTATTATATATAAAATGATTAGTATGGGCCCTATTAATAGTCTGCTGCCTTCATATATTAAACAGTGGATGGGAAAACAAGCTTAAAGGGATACTAAGCCCACATATTTTTTTTCCCATAATTCGGATAGTGCATGAAATTTTAAGTAACTTTCTAATTTAATCCTATTATAAATATTTCTTCGTTCTCTTGCTATCTTTATTTTAAAAGCATGAATGTAAATCTTAGCAGCCAGCTCATTTTAGGTTCAGCACCATGGATAGCTTGCTTATTGGTGGCTTACATTTAGCCACCAATAAGCAAGCATAACCCAGGCTCTCAACCAAAAATGGACAGTCACCTAAGCATCATATTCCTGCTTTTTAATTAAAGATAGCAAGAGAACAAAGAACATTTGATAATAGGTGTAAATTAGAAAATGCATGCTCTATCTGAATCATGAAAGAAAGAAAATTGGATTTAGTGTCCCTTTAATGTCCACCATAGAATAATAAACTTCTGTATTTAAAAATAAAGAAAAAAAACAAAATGGTTTACTCTTTCTCTTAAGATATTTCTGATATAAATAAATATTAGTACATTGGTATCTAACACCCAAGCACATGTTATGTCGAAACTTAGAAAGCTCTCTGTTGTGAGATCTTTCAAAGCAAGTAATCCCTTAAAGAGATATTAAACACTAAATCATTTTATAATTTAGGTTGTTCCCCACCCCCGCACAAGATATGGGTGCCACCATGTTGAAATCTAGATTTCACTACATTCCAGTGCTGATGTGTTTGCATATGTGTGGTAACTCTTCTAAAAAGACCGCTGCTCCATAACTTGTCCGCCTGTTCTGAGGCGGCTGACAGAAATCAACCCAATCGAATACGATCGGTTGATTGACACCCCTGCTAGAGGCCTCTGCAGGGGGTGGTATTGCACAAGCAGTTCTGGTGAACTGCTTGTGCAATGATAAATGCCGACAGTCGACATTTATTGATGTGCAGTGGACATGATACGATACATCATATCATGTCCGCTCTCACTTTGATAAATATGCCCCTAGGTCCGCACCCATAGCATGAAATGTATTTAGCGTTTAATATCACGTAAAAGTCCCCACAAATGATTATTGGGTACCTAAAGCTATTAAAATGCTCCTCTTAGAAGAACATTTTTTTTTTTCTGGCAATTCGTAAAGGGACAGTAAACACCTTAAGATTTTAATATAAAAGGTTCATTATAGACACTAGGTATATTACATTAGGTAATGCATAGTAAAACAATGTTGCAAGATACTTTTATTATTTATTTTGCACCCTTTTCATGTAGTTTAGTACTGAAAATTGAGGATTTTCTAATTCTCAGAACTAAAAAAGCAGAGACTTCTCAAGCTAACCTGCAACATATATTTCCCTAATTGGGTGTAACAGATAAAAGCTGCAAAGCAATGCACTTCATACTAATATTATGACGGTGGCTCCTCCAAATAAGGCAAGGGTTGATTGAGTTCAGTTATTGTAAAACAACTGCAGCAAACAAGATTTGTTTTAAAAATGTTTAGACTCGGCTGATATGTTATTCTATAACAAAACAAATTTTTCTTGTAATTACAATCTGATCGAATACAGCATAACATAAAAAACTCATTGCTTTGGATTTTGGAATATTTGGATCTTTAAAATCAGACAGTTTGTATAGGGGGTGGAACCAAGGGTAAAAAACAATATCTTAGGCAATAATTATGTGTCATAATACAGCTTATTCATGTAACCTAAAGGTAGTTTTATATCATTTGTAATAATTATACATAGTATGTAACCATAGTATTCATTTGTTGTTTTAAAATAAATATAGAGTAGCATTTGAATTTTAAAACACAAAAAAACAAACTAAAGACACAGACAGAGAAGTTTGTGAGTTATAGGAGGGGAAAAATGTAAATGTTTGATCATTTAATTTTTTAACAAAAAATGAATGAAAAAGTTTGGATTTCGGGGGGCGTGTCTAAGCAGCGACTCGGAGTAGTCGCACTCTTCAGAGCTCTGGATGATATTATTTTAATCCGCCAATTACACAGAGAAACTTTACAGCTTAAACATATACCCAGACTATCACTGTGCTTCTCTACATAGTGGTGGTCCACGCAATCTATATTAAGTTGTACTTTTGAACTTGGAGCCCGGAATTAGACAACAGGCTCCTTGAGTAGCGGCTCTCAGAAGGCGACGTCAAACCGCTCGGGAAACCGAGGTACATTGCCATTTCTTGACATGCTGGAAATTCAACTTTGACCGTGCAGATCTAACTTGCTAATAAAAGAAGACGCAACATTACCAAAAAGAACACTAGATCTCCGAGAGGCATCTAACACACTAAAGCAAAAATGGCTGCCGTAAGTACAGTCGACCACCCTACTGGAATAACTAACTGTATGGCCAGGTTAGAGAAACTCCTTTTACACCTCCTGGACAGGGCACCAAAGGACTATCTGATGGGGCGCTGCATTGCCGTGAGCTCAGCAATGGCAGTTCCAACCGGAGCATCAGCAGTACAAGCTCCCGCCTTTAACAACTATTGGTGGTAATCTCAGCCCTACAATGACAATACCTTACCATCACCTACGCCTTTGAATGGAGGAGAAATACCTCAACCACCGCAAAACTCCCTTATCGCAGACCAAGAGGAGAAAGATCTTCTGAAACTATCACTAATCAAAGTAGATTCTCTGGATACACTGAGCAAAACAATGTGGATGGGAAGATTTCTGTCACTAGGTGAGGCCTTGCGGGTGTTTGTGGGGGGCTCCCGTGAAGCTGCAAACAAACCACGGACAAGATACCCGTCTACTGCACACATCTCAACTAACTTCAATGGTGAGAACAGCTTTAAACCCGAGAACCTACATAAAACTTTTAACCTGACACAAACCGTAAACACTCTCACAGGGACATCAACTACGGTCCTGATAGGAACTACACCGCAAATGAATTGTGCCGTTAATCTCTCCAACTTCCATACTCATAACAACGATACAACCTGGCATGTAATCCAACTGATGGAGCTAATAGCACAAAACAGCCTATTTTACAGCCAAAATCTTGGGGATAAAGAACTGCTAACATAATGGCGTCATGGCCAGCTTTAAATCTTTAAGTTAGTAGAGAGTGCAATAGTATGTTACATAGTTTAACAGTTTTTATATCAACTCAGACTGATTTATTTTTTTTGTGGATTTTACAAATTAAGTATGCACCTGTTATATTGTGCAATAATCCTAGATCTTGTATAGAGATGCCTGATACCACACCTTTATTATAGTACTCTAAAATGATTACGCAAATACCAAAGAGGTTTAATAAGTTACACCTCGACAATACATATTGTTGCCCTGTTTTGCACTCTTGTATAACACTCGCTATTTTGTTTTTGTTGGGGTATGTGGAAACAATGTCCATAATATCTGCAGACAGGGGTTTATAAAATCATTGAACTGATGTTCCCATGTGTAGATCTGATATAATACCAGCTCCCTCCCTACGGCCAGCGGCCAGAGCTGCCGGAGGATAAACCACAAAACATCACAATCACATACACAATAAAATGTTGTGTCTCCGTAAACTCAATGTTGAATATGATAATTGTGTTTAGGTTATGCACATAAGGTAGAATATGTTAACCTGTAAGTATCTATAAAAATGTCTCCTCAAACTTCTGTTATGACTTGTTGGTCCTCTATACTACTTCTTATGTATAATATAACATCTATCCCCATAATAGTACTCTTACTAATTTGTAAGTCCTACTTAGATGTATATTTTTAAGCGTGCTCAGTCTTGGCAACAGCAAACAAGCTTTGAAAATGTGGTGGGGGATAGTGGGAGTTAGTCAGTAGTAGATATTGTACCTATTATATGAATCAGAGAGGGTATATAATATACCAGTACTTGGTAGTCACTTATAGTAGTTATGGTACACATCTAATGTGGATTCTTAGAGAGCAGAACTAAACAACTAGGAGTACTAATTGTACAAAGAGATACACTTAGGATTATTTAGAAAAGAATACCACACTGGAATGATGTAGAAGAGTATTAGTTGATGTTTCTTTTCTAAACATCGTGGTATTGATGAATCCTTCATTATTTTTGAATATTTTTAAATCCAAAAAGCATATCTCCTGTTGGTTAGCCTCAAAAGTTAGTTTGATGTTGAGATCATTCTCATTAATTCTCTTCATAAAGGTTTCAAGTTGTTCATATGACCCTTCCCAGATGAGGAAGCGTTCTGTGAAACGCGCGTCAGGGGTCCAGCAGGAGAAGCTAGTTCTCTCCTGTCTGTCGCTTTTAATCTGCTTACCGAGTTAATAACAGAATTTTTATCTACCTATATAATTGCTGAATCCTGGTGCCTACTATTTACCTTAAAAATATAACTATTTAAAAGTAAAATAGCCCTCGGATTGTAAGGGCTTAGCTTATTCTTTATTACAATACTGTGGGCATCAGGTTAAATACATATAGCACTACTTATTATATCAATCCTATTTAACTGGGTTTAAGTGTTTTTAACCCTTTCAGGCTACTTCTGTGTGAATGTTTGTTCCTAGTTGCTATAATAAAATATTAAAGTATGAATGTAATGGAACATTTTAAACAAATAGAGTAATTCCACATTAATGTGATCATCCGGAGTTAAAGAAATAACTTTTTTTGTGGTATTCTTTTCTAAATAATCCTAAGTGTATCTCTTTGTACAATTAGTACTCCTAGTTGTTTAGCATCTAAACAACCCATATGACTTAATCATTTTGCAACTTTACCGAACCTTTCTAGATGCAGTTTTTCTTGACTTATTTCTTGTTTAAAATGACCCCTGGAATCAGACAACATTCTAACTGGTCCAAAAGTGACCAATTTTTATTGATATAAGGGAAAAGAAAATGAGGATGGTAACCAAATATGTTCATTCCATGTATGCTATATGCTTCTTGTCCTCAATAAAAAATATTTTAAAAAGTTTGGATTTCAGAATAAGTTTGGATTTCAGAATTCCGTATTTGGTGATCTGTACCTGTATTATAAATTGTAAACTGATCAAAGCCATAAACAACTTTGGAGAAGTTCCACAAACCTGTTTATTCTGACTTTTATTGTTCATATAAAGGTAATAGTTAATGTATTACTTTTAGTAAATTAAGCTATTTAATGTCATATTCAGAGTTAAATAATAATTTGATACACAGAATATGATAATATATAATGAACTTTCAATATGCTAATTCTATTTTATTTACCTCATAAACATTTTTTGGACTTCATTAATCTTGCTTTGGACACAGATTGGAAGCCTTTGTGTTGCTTAAAGGGACACTGAACCCAATTTTTTTCCTTTCATGATTCAGATAGAGAGGCATATTCTGTCAGACCTGATCTGACAGTGCGGATCAGGTCCGCAAGACATCGCTGAATGCGGAGAGCAATAAGCATTCTCTTGTGAGCTGCTGGTGCAACGCCGCCCCCTGCAGACTCGCGGCCAATGGGCCACCAGCAGGGGGTGTCAATCAACCCGATCGTACTCGGTTGATTTGCGGCGATTCCTGTCCGCCTCATCAGAGCAGGCGGACAGGGTTATGGAGCAGCGGTCTTTAGACCGCTGCTTCATAACTGGTGTTTCTGGCGAGCCTGCAGGCTCGCCAGAAACACAGGGCCTCAAGCTCCGTATGGAGCTTGACAGATAGGCCCCAGAGCATGAAACTTTAAGCAACTTTCTAATTTACTCCTATTATCAATTTTTCTTTGTTCTCTTGCTATCTTTATTTTAAAAGCAGGAATGTAAATCTTAGGAGCCAGCCCATTTTAGGTTCAGCACCATGGATAGCACTTGTTTATTGAAAGCTTACATTTACCCACCAATAAGCAAGCATAACTCAGGTTCTCAACCAAAAATGGACGGGCTCCTATGCATCACATTCCTGCTTTTAAAATAAAGATAGCAAGAGAACAAAGAAAAATTGATAATAGGAGTAAATGAGAAAGTTTCTTACAATGTGCATGCTCTGTCTAAATCATGAAAGACAAAAATTGGGTTTAGTGTCCCTTTAAAGGAATGGTCTAGTTAAAATTTAGCTTTCATGATTCAGATAGAGCTTACCATTTTAAGCAACTTTACTCCAATTATAATTTTTTCTTAATTCTCTTGGTTTATTTGAAAACGCAAGAATATAAATTAAAAGCCGGCCCAGTTTTGGTTCAGCACCTTGCTAGAGCTTGCTGATTAGTGTCTAAATGTAGCCACCAATCAGCAACACTGCCCAGTTACTGAACCAAAAATGGGCAGGCTTCTAAGTTTACATTCTTGCTTTTTCAAATAAAGATACCAAGAGAACAAAGAAAAATAGATAATAGGAGTAAATTAGAAAGTAGCGTACAATTGCAAGCTCTATCTGAATCATGAAAGTTTAATTTTGACTAGACTATCCCTTTAAAGGTACAGGTAAGTCAAAATTAAACTTTCATAATTGAGATATGGGGGCATATTTATCAAGCTCTCCGTATGGAGCTTGATGCTACCTCTCACAAACAAAACAGGATCAAAGTACCAAGGTGCCAGAATTCCGTTTACAAAGTTGGAGACGGCACTCACTGGATTTATGTGCATAATCAAATCAATTCCTTAACTAAATAATACGTAAAATTTCGGGGAAATATATACTGTATATATTTAAATAGAAATGCATAGTTTAAAACTTAGTGAAGAACTCCTTTATTTGAATTTCTGGTTAGCGCACCTTCGGGTTAGCGTACATTCTGCTTAGTGCTTGAGCGATAACCTAAATGAGTTTTTCAGTGTGCCCACATAGAAGTCTATTATGTGTGGGATTTAGGGCACCCACACTATCCAACATCCAGATTTTAGCACACCCTATGCTTTTGCTCAAGGGCTAACATATTGCTTTGAACTTCCAATATGAGCACAGAAATAAGAGTAATATTGATTTAACTTAAAGGGACATGAAACCCAAATGTTTTCTTTTATGATTTAGAAAGAGCATGCAATTTTAAACAACTTTCTAATTTACTTCTATTATCTAATTTGCTTTATTCTCTTGATATACTGTGCTGAAAAGCATATCTAGATATGCTCAGTAGCTGCTGATTAGTTGCTGTACATAGATGCCTCATATGATTGGCTCACCCATCTGCATTGCTATTTCTTCAACAAAGGATATCTAAATAATGAATCAAACTAGATAATAGAAGTAAATTGGAATGTTGTTTAAAATTGTATTCTCTACTTGAATCATGAAAGAACATTTTTGGGTTTAGTGTCCCTTTAAAGGGCCATGATACCCACATTTTTTCTTTCATGATTTAGAAAGATAATACATTTTTAAACATCTTTCTAATTTACTTCTATTATCTAATTTGTTTTATTCTCTTGATATTCTTTGCTGAAAAGCATATATAGATATGCTCAGTAGCTGCTGATTGGTTGCTGCACATAGAAGCCTCATGTGATTGGCTCACCCATGTGCATTACTTTTTCTTCAAATAAGGATATCTAAAAAATGAAGCAAAATAAATAATAGAAGTAAATTGTAATGTTGTTTAAATTTGTATGTTCTATCTGAATCATGAAAGAAAGATTTTGGGTTTAGTGGCCCTTTAAGTGGTGTTAGCGCACAATAGCACTAATATTTCTGCGCTACACTTCTAATCTAGGCCTAATTAAACCTACATCACACACACAAAGAGAGATGATCTATAAGGTTGTAAAGCTTTGGTGTGTGTGTAGTTTTTATTGCAAATGGCTCCTGTAGTGCTTTAATAAATCATGCAGATTTTGATAGAAATACATTGCCACAATCTTTGTGAAGACTCTGGGTGTTGTAGCTACAATCTACACCAATAAAATAAAATTTTGTGTATTACAATACAAAAAGAGCAAATGAATTTTAACATGAAATAAATAGACAGAACCTAATAGAAATGGAGTTACTGCTCCGAAAAATGTGCAGGTATGTGAGACAGACATATTTATTATATGGGTAAGTGCATTGGCATCTTGTTGATAGCACCCATGTGATTTTAATCTTTATATATCTATATAACTTTTAAAGAAGACATTTAGCAGATACCTAAAGACAACATATACCAGATGTGTTGGGGCAATAAGCTAAAACTATTTTAGCCTTGAAGTAGTTTGGAGAGGTTTGGAGAGCGTACTATGACAGGTGCAGAGTACAGTGGGATGTAAACAATAGCAGGGCAATATGCAGTCTTGAAGCAAAGCAGAAGAACAGTATAGTTTTATGCATAGCTGAATTAAAACCCAGTCAAGGAAGAGAAGGATATTTGGAAGAGAGCAAGATAACTTGCAGGGAGTGAGCTAAGTATCATACGGTAATAAAATGCAGGCCCAGCAGAGGACTGCCGTCTTAATAAGAGCTTTTTTGCACTATTTTTGGGATTTGAAAGGCAAAATTAAACTTCATGATTCAGATAAAGCCTGCAACTGTTTAACAGTACATTGCTGAGTGCTATGGGGCAGCAGTGTTTGTTACCATGTATAACTTTTATTACAAATATTATTGCAAACAGTGCTCCCATATAAAACTACAAACACATGACCACCCACTAAGACTACCTAGATATAATATTTAACTAAATAAATGAAATAATATAAGTTAAAAAAATGTATTTAAAATTGTATGTATTTTACTTTTTATTTTCATGTCCTTTTAAAGAGAAGCCTAGAATGACAGTGAGCTTGCTGTACTTAAATGAAATGTGATGTAAATAAATTAAATATAAAAAGAACAATAATAAATTGAATTCCCCATAAATTAATTAATGCATTCATTTATTTGTTCATTCATGAAAATGCTGTATTTATTACTTATTTCGCCTGCTTTTGTTGTAAATATTTCCCTTGTTCTACACTCAAGTAGCCTGAACTAGCTTTGGGCTCGTTTCCATTGAACCATAAAAAAATGGAGCCATAAGCTTCCGAAGTTGCCGACAGCTAAAAGTAGTTTACATCTCCATTTTAGTACCAGGTTTACATTGAACCATTTTGCGCAGTGCGTGCAGGCACTCTTTTTGTGTAGGTGTAAGTTAATGTTGTACCCTTCTAGATTGTAAGTTCCCACAGGAATAGGGCCCTCAATTCCTCCTGTATGCGTTCGTAAAATTTTGTCTTGTATGGTAACCCGACCTTAAACTATAAAATTTACGTTTAACGTCTGAACTCCTTACCTGTGATCACCACTAAAGAGAAACTACAAAGATAAACTTATTTATAATACATATTTTTAACTATAAGCAAATACTACTTTTTATTATAATTAAATCTTCAACTCTATTAATATATTTATTTCTGCCCTAGGCATAGGTCTAGTATGAATTTTGTAGATATGTGCTTGCATATATTCTTATATGTAAATCATACCTCCCAACATTTCAAAATTCAAAAGAGGGACAGCCCCCCCGTGCGGCAACAATTTGAAATGTGGTGGGCAGGAGCAGGGACGGGCTTAAAAATAAACATAAGACCAAAGTAATATAAATAAAATTCTAAATGAAGTCATATCTTTTAATATTCTTAGGCAGCAAATCAAACACAAGCTCAAACCACTGGTATAGCTATGTGAGGTCTGTATTTAATTAGCCTTTGCAGAGACGGTGCTAAATATTTTTATCTTAATTGGACATTTAATAATAGATTCTTTAAAACTGCTCTCTGCATTCCCCATTAATATTCTAGATTCTGGCCTTTAAAGTCAGCAAAAATGCACAGCAACATACTACATAGCATACACTTACACATGCAGATACACACACACTACATAGCATACACTTATACATGCAGATACACACACACTACATAGCATACACTTATACATGCAGATACACACACACTACATAGCATACACTTATACATGCAGATACACACACACACTACATAGCATACACTTATACATGCAGATACACACACACACTACATAGCATACACTTACACATGCAGATACACACACACTACATAGCATACACTTACACATGCAGATACACACACACACACTACATAGCATACACTTACACATGCAGATACACACACACACACTACATAGAATACACTTACACATGCAGACACACACACACTACATAGCATACACTTACACATGCAGATACACACACACTACATAGCATACACTTACACATGCAGATACACACACACTACATAGCATACACTTACACACACACTACATAGCATACACTTACACATGCAGATACACACACACTACATAGCATACACTTACACACACACTACATAGCATACACTTACACACACACTACATAGCATACACTTACACATGTAGATACACACACACTACATAGCATACACTTACACATGCAGATACACACACACTACATAGCATACACTTACACACACACTACATAGCATACACTTACACACACACTACATAGCATACACTTACACACACACTACATAGCATACACTTACACACACTACATAGCATACACTTACACATGTAGATACACACACACACAAAAATATATCTTACACTTATACAGTCAGATATACACACACTACATAACATACACTTACAAATGCAGATACACACACACACTACATAGCATACACTTATACATGCAGATACACACACACTACATAGCATACACTTACACATGTAGATACACACACACACACACACACACACATAATATATCATACACTTATACAGGCAGATACACACACACACTACATAGCATACACTTATACATACAGATACACACACACACACACACTTACACATGCAGATACACACACACACTACATAGCATACACTTACACATGTAGATACACACACACACACACACATAATATATCATACACTTATACAGGCAGATACACACACACACTACATAGCATACACTTATACATACAGATACACACACACACACACACACTTACACATGCAGATACACACACACACACACACACACATAATATATCATACACTTATACAGGCAGATACACACACACACTACATAGCATACACTTATACATACAGATACACACACACACACACACACTACATAGTATACACTTACACATGCAGACACACACACACACTACATAGCATACACTTATACATGCAGATACACACACTACATAGCTTACACTTATACATACAGATACACACACACACACACACACACACACTACATAGCATACACTTACACATGTAGATACACACACACACACACACTATATATCATACACTTATACAGGCAGATACACACACACACACACTACATAGCATACACTTATACATACAGATACACACACACACACTACATAGCATACACTTACACATGCAGATACACACGCACACTACATAGCATAACTTACACATGCAGACACACACACACTACATAGCATACACTTATACATGCAGATACACACACTACATAGCTTACACTTATACATGAAGATACACACACACACACACTACATAGCATACACTTACACATGTAGATACACACACAATATATCATACACTTATACAGGCAGATACACACACACACACACACTACATAGCATACACTTATACATACAGATACACACACACACACACACACACACTACATAGCATACACTTACACATGCAGATACACACACACACTACATAGTATACACTTATACATGCAGATATACACACACACACTACATAGCATACACTTATACATGCAGATACACACTTATACATACAGATACACACACAAACTACATAGCTTACATTTATACATGCAGACACACACACACACTACATAGCATACACTTATACATGCAGATACACACTTATACATACAGATACACACACAAACTACATAGCTTACATTTATACATGCAGACGCACACACACTACATAGCATACACTTATACATGCAGATACACACTACAAAGCATACACATACATGCAGATACACACACTTATAGATACAGATAGACACACACACTACATCATATATTGGTATCTGTAATTCATTGTATGGGGTCCTGGGATTGGCAAGCACATTAGCTGGCAGTCTGAGGCCATTGTTCGTTACCCTGATGTTAGCACTACTCATCGTATAAAACTAAAGGCATGCTAGTATTATTACCAAGGGATTAGACTTCATTACTACCAGGGGCTCTATCTGAATCATGAAAGCTTAATTTTGACTAGACTATCCCTTTAAACATATGAAACAGTATTTTGAGGTGTTTTAAATGATAGCGTTAAGAGAAATTACATTCTATTTTGTGATTTTAATTTTCTTGTATTGAGTTGTCCAATTTTTACGTGTGATCTGGAATGACGTGATGCATACATTTAAAACTTGTATCTCTCTGGTAATAAACATTTTAAAAGCACAAATATTTCCATCATATAGCAGTTATCTCACTGGTGTAATCCATTAATTCCCCTTTGTTTAGTTACCATGTTTAAAAAAAAAAAAATCTGTCTGGTGCTGGGAAACAGCTTAGTAGTCAGGCATTTTTGCTAATCATTAACAAATCACTGTGGAGATTATTAATCAGACATCACCAGTTACCTGTTAATTATCAGTTTAGCAAAGCGTAGGGTGTAGCTTTGACGACATATATACGGATATAGAGAAATACATCTGTATATGTTCCACTCTCTTTTGTTCTGAGACCTTTAAAAAGATTTGCCTTGTAAAAGACTGCCTGACAATGTATTCAGCTGAAACAAAGGGTTTCATAGATAAAAGCTCTGCTAAAAATAATATATAGCGTCTCATCCTTCCATTCATAAAAAGTGAAGTTCCTTTTTTAGGGGCTCTTTAAGTATCAAAGAGATAATTCCAATGGCGGGAAATCTGACAGAGCATTTTCTTTCCTGATAAGGGGAAGAAAAGAAAAATCTATTTTTCATCGGGTTGTGAGTCTGTATTTACACCGGGATGTAGTCTATTTTTATTGGGTTATGAGTCTGTATTTACACCGGGATGTAGTCTATTTTTATTGGGTTGTGAGTCTGTATTTACACTGGGATGCAGTCTATTTTTATTGGGTTGTGAGTCTGTATTTACACCGGGATGTAGTCTATTTTTATTGGGTTGTGAGTCTGTATTTACACCGGGATGTAGTCTATTTTTATTGGGTTGTGAGTCTGTATTTACACCGGGATGCAGTCTATTTTTCATCAGGTCGTGAGTCTGTATTTGCAGGTTGTCAGTCTATTAGTGTTTTTTTACCTAGTTGTGGTTCTACATTTCAACAAGTCACATTTAAAAAAATAAAAATTATGCTAAAATATTATGCTAAAGGAGAAAAAAAAAACATTTTTGGTCAGGTTGTGAGTCTCATTAAGTGGAGTCATTACACCTTGAGGTGTTAAAGAGCTTATTGTTTTTCAGTAAAATAAACCTATGAGTGGCATAACAAGTTCATTTGAATTCCATGTGCCAATAATTCACATGAATTTTATATATAATTCAGTTCAATAATTGTAATTATAAAATGATTTGGTAAAAAAACAAGAAAATTGCTCATTCAAATCCATCCAATAAGAGTCAGTGGGTATGTTACACATGGATTAAACTCATTCCCTATTGAATACATAACTAACCAGCTTCATAAGATAAAATGGAAAACAGAGGGATTTAAGTTTCTTAGTATTATTAACTATTTTTGTTTAAGTGTTTAACCTATCAGATGGGTATCCAAACCCAATACAAAAGAAAGCTATGTAAATAACAGTATATAAAACAAGTGATTCACCTTAGAGAAGAACACATTTGCACCTCATCTTGCACATATGCAGTACCTCCATTTTGAATGAATGACTAGAAGATGAGGGGCTGCTGCCAATCTAAAGAAAGAGGGGGGGGGGGATAATAGTTTAGAGAGAAATAGAGTGCAAGCAGTGGGAGCTGTAAAGCCCATCATGATGAACAGCAGCAATTTACTTTTTTAGGCTTTATATCAAATTTGACCAAATCTTTGTTTTTCTAATCTTTGGCCTAAATTCAATAAAACACGTTCATGCAACGTCCCGTGGAATAGACTTGCTACAGCATCGCAGCTAGAAAATGGTGCAGTTCATTGGGTAACTTGCTCGTCATTACAGGCAAAAGTTAAGCACCAATATAAATCAATAGAGCTACCTTGTAACTGTATACTTCTTTGCGCATAGAATCAGTTCAACTGTGAATGTAGGGTATCACAAAATGCCTTCAAAACCTTATAAAATAGCAAACTCTGCTGCCATAGAGAGTCGGTAGCACTATATGGCAGCAGTGTTTGTATCTATATAGACAATTTCTATAAACATTGTTGCAAACACTGCTGCCAGATGGCTTAGGATATGTGCAAGCTCCTAAACTCACCAAGGATTATTCTTCAACATAGGATACCAACGGCTAGATTACGAGTTTTGCGTTATGAGTAAAAAAGCAGCGTTAAGGCTCATAATGCTGCTTTTTTACTACCGCTGCTATTACGAGTCTTGTAGGTACAGATGTCCCGCACACTTTTTGACCGTACCGCAAATTAACTTACACAATTTTTGTAAAGTCTTTTTTCAATGGGACTTCCATTGCGCCGGTATTACAAGCTTTTTTTTTTTTTAGGCCAAAAAGTGAGCGGTACAGCCTATCCCGCAAGATTCGTAACGCATTCTAAAGTCAGTAGTTATAAGTTTTACGTTACAGAGCTGTAGCATAAAACTCATAACTAAAGTGTTAAAAAGTACACTAACACCCATAAACTCCATTAATCCCTAAACCGAGGCCCTTCCGCATCGCAAACACTAAAATAAAATTATTAACCCCTAATCTGCTGCTCCCAACATCGCTACCACTAGAATAAACATACTAACCCCTAAACCGCCGCACTCCCGCATCGCAAACACTAGTTACATATTATTAACCCCTAATCTGCCGCCCCTAACATCGC